>NW_010181933.1:0-62140 GCF_000695765.1 Mesitornis unicolor
GATTCTGTGATTCTGTGAGTCGAGACCTGCTGGTCAAACTAATGGGCAAGAAGGAACTGCACAGGCAGTGGAAGCAGGGACAGGTATCCTGGGAAGAGTATATGTATGCTGCCTGGTTGTGTAGGGATGGGGTCAGGAAGGCCAAAGTGCAGTTGAAGGTGGACTGGTATGTCAGCCAGAAAAGGAGGGTCAAAGAAAGTGTAACCCCCCTAATGAGTAATATTGGCAAACCAGTAACAACACAAGAATGCTAAGGTACTCAACTTTTTTGCCTCAGTCTTCACTGGCAGCTCTTCTTCCCACAGTTCTCGAGTAGATGGACCCTAAGTCGGGAAACACGGGGACAAAGCCCTCCCACTGTAAGAGAAGATCAGGTTCATGACCACCAGAGGAACCTGAACATACATAAGTCTATGAGACCTGATGAGATGCATCCCAGAGTCCTGAGGGAATTGACTCATGTAGTTGCCAAAGTACTCTCTATTTGAAAAGTCAAGGCAGTCAAGTTAAGACCTTGGTGACTGGGAAAAAGGAAACTTTGCACTAATTTTTAAAAAGGTATAAAGGAGGGCCCTGGGAACTACCGACCTGACAGCCTCACCTCTGTGCCTGGGAAGATCACGGAACAGATTTAGACTGGATATAAGAAACACGTTGTCCTGAAACATGTTGTCCCTGGAAACATTCAAGGTCAGGTTGGACGGGGCTCTGAGCAACCTGATCTAGCTGAGGATGTCCCTGCTCACTGCAGGGGGGTTGGACCAGATGACCTTTAAAGGTCCCTTCCAATCCAAAACATTTAATGATTCTATGATTCCAATTAAAACTTTCACTCAATAACATTTGCTTCAAAGAGAAGAACTACATGTAAATATTTAAGTTAGTAAGCTCAAATTAAATGGAGCAGTGAAAAGGTTAAAGTCTTCTGAAGCAGGATTTAAATTATTTAAAAAACTAAGGTAGAACATCAAATTGACTATATATAACACATCTGAAAATGACCAAAAGAAAGCTGGCTTTTTTAACAAACAGAAACTGGCAGAAATAATTTTAAAAATGCATCTTCAAAAAGTGAAGGCTGTGTCTAGCTGAGGAAAACAGAAACAAGCATAAATTTTAACAAGTTAAATGCAAAATTGTAAGTAAGGCCAAAGAATATTTTGAGGCATAGAAACCCTAAAAAGAGAATATCCAGTGCCAGGGAACTTGCAAGATTATCAGCATATAAAGAAATTTAAAGAACATAAGGCTGTAAGAGAAAAAATAACATAAGCAATTAATTTTTTGCATCTATCTACCAATAAGTTTGAGTGACATCCAAACCACTGGTTTGGTTTTGGTTGGGTTTTTACTGGCATTAAATAAGTAGCTGTCTCAGTGAAAGCATTAGTAGAAGAGGCTTTGGAAAATAATCAATAAAATGAATAATAAAAGATTACTACAACTCAACAGCACTTACTAAAGAGCTGAGCAATTCAAGTGCAAAAATTCCAAATGATTAAGTGAATTAATTAGCCTTTAAACTGGCCCCATTACTAGTGTAATAAGTAGGAAATGTGACAAAAAATTTTCTTCCAAGACATTGGGTATGAACTGTGCAAATACAGAGCAATAAACCTGGCTTTTGCACCACTCAAACTAGTTGAAAACAAAACAAAGAACAGAGTGAATGGGAAATAGCTAAGTATTGCAAAATTATGTTGATCCAGCTTTTGGAATCAGGGTTGCTGCTTCTCAGAACAGACGTGATATTGCTAGAAATGTATGGAGAAGGGAAATAGTGGTTACTAAAAGGACATAACGGCTCCTGTAATGAGATGGAGTAAAATGATTGAAATGCCTTGGTCTAGAAAAGGCATGACTGAGGAGAGGGATTGTGTAAGTACATTAAACCATGATTGGCAAGGTGAAGACACGAATATTTGTTTGTGGAACCAGCTTTTAAGCCTTATAATAAATTATTTTTGGCTGATGGGGGGATCTGGAGGGCTCCTGTAATTATTTTATTGTTTACCTATTTCCAAAGAAAGTTTCCTCATCCATATCTCAGGTGGCACAACTAAGTGGCTGCTCTGCTGCTTCCTGGAAAGGAAGATACCAGGAAAGGAGAAAACCAGGGAGACTTTCTGACCAAAGTCAGGAAGCCACTGACCAATTTCTATCATCAATCCATAGCCATAGAATTCTGCACAGACATTTAATTATGAACCTTACCAGTTCCCTCCCAGTCATCTCCTTTCCTTTCACATAGCAGTGTAGGCTATTTTATAGTGGCAGAGAATAGGGAAGTCTCTTGTTAACAAATATATGTATTTTGCGGTATTAGATTTCAAAAAGATGTATGGTGATGACCAACTGAAAGAAACAGTACTTATTTCTATAAGGAACTACAACTTCTTTTCTGAAGAAATGTGTGACAATAATTCACAGTGTCTTTGCCCAATACTAAGCCAGAAAATAAAAAGCTCAAAAGAAAGACACTACAATAAAAAGGTTCCCATAGAAATCTGTAGAAAACACAGAAAGCACACGATACAGATGTACAAACAGGAGCTTTGTAAAGTTCACAGATACTCACTCAAATCTCTGCTTTTCCACTGTGATCAGTCTGGCCTCTGATTTTATGACCACAGTTTGTAATTGAAGAAAACAGGGATAGTGTCATGACAAGTTGATTTTAATGACCACAGTAGTTGAAGTAGGACAGCCAGAAACTGAATTTCTGTGGGATATTCCAGATTATATGTAATATTTATCTACTTTTTTGCAGTATTTTTTCCATGTGCTGTCTGCATGTGAAACTCTTTCAGGAACACTATGTGAGATGAGGAAAAGAAAAAAATAATTGCAGCAATTGTCATTTTTCCTCCCTCAAGGCCTTCAAAGTGAACTATTAAGAACGCAATGACTATAAAATTCCAGTCAGATCTCCTCAAGAACCATACTGCTGCTGACATAAAGAAGTCATGATGCCACAGGGTTGGTAAGAAGGAGTTTCTTGTATTTTACATACTTCTTGCAGAAACTAGGGAGAAGAACTAACTCAACTCACTCTCTGTAGAACGACAAATTACAGTTTTCCTCTTAAGAGTTCTGCAGTAAGACTCTCCTTTCACATCCAGATTAGTAAACTTATGGTTAATTCTGCATTTTTAAGATGGCCACACGTGGGAAAATGATTCTTGAACTAAGTCAATTAATGCAGTCTAAAGACAGATCTCTACTTCTTTTTGACATCCAGAGTGTATTGTATGAATTAAGGCTTCAAATAATTACCTAGCTAGTCACTGATCCAAGCATCAGACAGAAAAAAATAATGAAATGTTAGATCCTTTGTTTTCTCCCCAAGTTGCTTTCAACTACAATGTCAAATAATGTCAGCCTTCTTTTGTCATTTGTTGGCCATAAAAAAACCAACCAAACAACTTGTTAAAAAATCTGATTTGGAGACTTCAAAAATAGTGCAAAATGGAAAGCAGAACATTCAAAGTCAGTCTGGCTATACTCACTAAATGGCAGTTCCAAAAATCTCCCCATGTGGAGAAACAATTCTTAAAAAAAGTATCCTGTGACAGCTAAGCACAGAGAAATGCAATTGGACTATTTTGTCTTGCTGTTTTTAAGTCGCAATGGGTAGTATCAACCAAAGTTATGTTTGTGACCAATTGAAAGCCAGTCAGCTATTTTGGAAGACTCTTCCAAGAGTGTTTCCAACCAGTTAGGCCACAAACAAAATGCCCTTTTTCACAAGTGAGCTTTCCCATAAGACAGTAACAAGGTGGGATGACAAGGTACACAGTAAAAACCACTCCTTAACAGTTTTCTGTTCTGATGAAGTTTCCTGCTATGACTCAGAGCAGCACAGTATAGGCTATTACTCACATCCCACTCCTGTGAGGAGCTAACAGCTGAGACAAACCCCAGATGCCCTTCCACATCTCTAAAGGTCCCAGTTACGCTGATTTGTTCCACTATGCTCTGACAGTCCTGCCTTTCCATGAAGACACCAGAACAGAGCAGCGAGGCCATTCAGAAGAAAGCATTCATTTCAACATCTGAGCAAAGCTGATTTATTACTGAGGAATATTTTGCTGTAGGATATGAGTCCTGCCTTTCCATGAAGACACCAGAACAGAGCAGCAAGGCCATTCAGAAGAAAGCATTCATTTCAACATCTGAGCAAAGTTGATTTATTACTGAGGAATATTTTGCTGTAGGATATGAATTCTTAGTTCAGAGCAGGTACAGTTGTCATCTTAAATCAGGTGGCAGTAGAACCACTCCTATATGTCAGCTAAAGTATGAATGAAAAAAACCCTAAAATGCCAACGTAAGAACTACGGCGAATGACTGAGAGCACTTCAGCACAGGCTTGCACTAACCCGTGAACTCTCGGAACCTGAAATTCAGAGCAGGAGATGCTACGCGTAATGAAAGGTAAAAAAAAAAAATTACTAATGCCTTACGACTTCAAATCCATGAGTTTGAAGCTGGGTGTTCAAAATCCTAAAGTCCAAGGAAGATGAAATTGCAGCCATACGTTCAATATGGCACTGAAAGTTTACCAACAGATAATTAGCTGCTTCTTTCTGAACTGTGAATATGCGACTATATCTACTTATTTCCTAAGCACTGTATGACTGAGAATCTGATTTAAGTGGCATTTTCTTGTGAGATATGAAGTTCTCTCTTTAACCAGCTACTTTATTTTGGCAACATTTTGGCAATGTTAAAATTTCCCTGATGACATTGGGGACCCTTTCCAAATTGGGCTGTTATTTATGTCATTCAGCAAATTTATTTTTCAGCTTATCTACTCCGGTGAGATAGTACTGTACACTAATAGAATCTGATTCCTTTTTCATTTCGGTTTACCCAGAGGTAAGTAATTGGTGGTTCTTGTCTTCAAAGAAAAGGGAAATAAATGCACACATGATGTTCTCCTTTCTTTTACAGTCAAATTCAGAACAAAGAAAACAAAACTTGTTCCAGGCAATGATGCTCTGCAGCTGGTGGTAAAATTGATAGAACCATTTTAAGTGTAGGTCAGGTGTACATCTCAAAAGATGAGATGAAAAAAGGTAACCACAACAGCCATTCAACCTACAGAACCAATTTTTTTGTTCAAACAACTAAACAGTTGCACATTTAAAAACCAAATTAAACACTATACAACAGGTCTGTTGGGAGTGCACTGGGAAGACAAAACCACTCATTTTAATGTACCAGACCAATGAGCTTCCTTTGCTTTTTATTTTCATGGCCTCTATTTTGTCTCTGAATGTTACAAGATAACAAGGACTGATTAGCTGGGCATCCATTAACTTCTTTAGAAGTGATGGGATTTATAATAGCAGCAAAGCTGCCAGTTTTCTCTTCTGTCTCCTGAGTAATTAGAGAATAACTGTCTTCCAGATGTGCTGGCAGTATGCGCTATATCCAGTTTGTCTGTCTTAAATTCTTTTCCTCAATTCAGTAATTTTTATGCTAAAAAGGAAGCATTATATTGTTCAGAAATGATAAAAAATACAGTTCAAATTTGGACTGTTTACTGAAAAGTAATTTATGTACACAGTTTTCTGTGATGTAGAGAAGTTGGGATGTTACTGCCTTTGTACTTTGCATCAAATCCATGCAAATAAAACACTCTTGAAGCCAGAACAGTAAGCCAGGCCAAAAGTGTTCTGAGACATTTCCAATTTGGCTAGTGCAACTCAACATTCATCTAATAACCCAGAGTCACCCTTCTTCAGCCCACTGGTTGCAATGTCTTCTGAGGTACCAATTACATCACCAAAATGTAAAGAAAGGATGATAGGATCCACTTACTGACAAATCCCCTGCTGTCTTTAATTTTAAAAGCCTTTCCAGTCCTTGTATATTGCCATATAAGTTATGAACATTTTTGCTGAGCAAACACATTCCCAGACTTGGGGACAAACAATTGAAGGATCAACTAAAGGAAGTCTCACCACCTTTTTTCAGAAAAAGCTGTCTGAAGACCTCTGCTATCTCCCAGCACATGGGCAATTTCACAATTTCACAGTATCAGAAACTATTCTAATTCTAGGTAGCTATTTAGCTGTAACACCTATCTACTTAAATAAGATTCAATTAAATCTAGTAAAGATGCACAGTTCCTCAATACATACTTTCCAAAAGACCTATAGGTTTTCTGTGCTGTCCTACTCCAAACTGCTGGTCTCAGCTCTATGTTACAATAGCTTCAATTTTTAATCAATTTTTATACTGCAATCAAATTTTATATATGTGAAAAAACTATTTGTGGTTTACTCTCAAAATCCCTAAAACACTGAGTTGACAGCAAAATTTACTGCTGCTAAGTTTTCAGTCTTCACTTTAGCAAGCCAGGTCAGTGAATAGGTTTCCATTCATGTTCATGCTATTTTTTTGTATACATGTCCCTATTATGGTTCTTCTATTTGTTTAAACTAGCTCTTCAGACTACCAAAATCCTATCAAATTGTAATAATGTATTTCAAGGTATTTGCAGTTGCTCACACCACATTGCAGATCTAATGTACATGTTTTCTGCTTCTTTATTTAGGTCATCATTGAAATTGTTTGGGAGTCTGACTCCACAACAATTCCAAGAAAATTTCATTTGATACATCCTTTCTCTTTAATAGTGATCTAGTGCTCCCTGAACACTATTTTGTGTATCAATTGTTCCTGGAACTATTCACTATATTCAGCTGAGCTTGCATCCATCTGCAGAAGTTTTCCTCACTTATGAGATGGTAGCAAAACTCCTATTGAAGTCTAGACAAGATATCAGCTATTTCTTGTATAATAGCAGTGCCTACCAGCATAAGATCCATATCACTCTATCCCTATAACAAAGCAATTTTGATAAAGAACTAGAGATAATGTGATAACTAATAGATATTAGTAACAAGCAGTTGTGAAAGCATTGAGTGTCTATCTATCAGAAATCTCTTAATGGACCTATTATATATGTAGACTGAATGATCCTAGAATAATAAGGAAGCATACATAATGGCATGGTGCTAATAAATGTCATGTTATCAGGAAGCCACTTCTCATAGGCTTCTGAAGAAAAAACCACGACCTATATCAGAGGATACAAAAGTAGTAATACAAGATAGGAGAAACTTTAGAAGCATAAAGATAATGCCTAATGGTACCAATGCAAATTATAAAAGATTAGCTACTGAAAACTGCAATAAAAGGTTATTTAAGGTACAACTTAAGCATGTATAGAACTGTGTAGCAACCTCCTGCAGCTGCTCATGATTGACAGTCTTGACAAAAATGTCTTTAGATTGCATGAAACTGCAAAAAACCCCAGCTAGTTGGAAAGGCACCTTACTTCAGAATCAGTTATAGAGACCTGATCACTCTAATACCCTGTATTGATATATAGGTATAGGTAAGTTTTACCCACTATCATTATATATACCTCTATATATCTGCTTGCTGGGGTCTGGTACCCTGACCTTGGTCGTAACTCGGATGCAATACATTTAGATATTCCCAAACATATTCTATAAAAATTCACTCTTTAAAAAATAATAAAACAATTCATAAATATTTATAATGGTGAAGGAAGAGAAGCCACTTCTCAAAATATGCTAATGATTTGCAGTATCATGCAACTACAGCATCAAACGTTGCTAAAAAGTGCAACTTATTTATATAATACAATGAATTAACTAAGGATTTTTTTCCATGTCAGCAGTTCTTTTGTTGCATTTTTGGCAATTCCAATTTCATTTTGAAGCACATTTTATTTTACTTATACCTTATTAATCCTAACAGAGTAGCTAGTGAGAACTGTACACTAAATTAACCTAAAGTCTCATAGTAAGACTTTGTTTCAAAAAGATAAAAGCAGAGCCAATAAAATAAAGTTTCACTCATAACCTCAGCCCTTCATAATCACAGTATATTGTATTACAATGAAGAAGAAAAAAAAATGTTAAGGTGACAATTCACTACACATGTTTTTCAACTATTATTCAGAGAAAGTTCTGGGCTGTGAGGCATTATTCAAATGTGATTCAAATTCAAAAATTATTATAATAAGAGTTGTTACAAAAATAGAATTGTGTTCACGCGGGAGAGATGGGGCACTCAAACACTCCAAGTAAAATGGACTTATCATATTTAATATACAATATTTGAAAGAGTATTCACACAACAATGAAAGGATACTCAGCTCAAATTATGCCAAAGATTGCATGGTAGAAGGAATAAGTTCTATGATTTTTTTTCCCCAAAATGCCAGGTAAGATTGATAGTGTATACCGATAGATTTAGTTTTCTGAAGATTAGAATTTACATATATTGTTGCAACTATATAAATCTTAGAAAATAACCAGAAGCAGACAATCTTGATAATCTTCTAAAAATACTGAAATCATATCAGACCTTTTTTTCTATGATTTTCCTGAAGCCTGCCACATATTTCTAAACTGTTTTAGAACTTCTTTCTTACTTCATAAAATGCTATATCCACAGGACTGTCACTAAGATAAGATTATCTGACAGACTGAGGTATGCAAAATAACAGATTGTTGCAATATTAGGTCTTCCATCTGTTTTTAGGTTGCTTCTTCTTTTAATACCTGTTTTTGTAGCAATAGGCATCTCAGTGAAAACAGCTAGAGAGAGTGTTTGTGCTACTATAAATCTTCTTTCAGCCTCAAAAAGAATAGGGAAATAGAGAAGATAATCCAAATATTTTTTCAGATACAAAATCTCAAAGAAACACCTCCTTGAAAATACAAAATTATTCTTCCTCAAATTCACATTTGCTTTCTGAAGTTTGGTAGAAAAGTGAATTTCACATTTAATTCTATTGGGACTAAATGGCAATTAGTACTGTGATCAAAGAAACTATCTTTAAAGTAGCAGAAAACCGTGTCATGGATTCAACACTTTTAATCAAGGTGATGGACTAAATAAGCATCTGTATGAAACCACACAGTAGAACACAATTTTGTTTTTCCAGTTTGCTTTAAATGCCTATATTTCTTTCAGGCATCCAAAAAAAGAGAGAAAAACAAAAAAGAAAAAATAGGAAATTATATAGAATTAAAACTGTACACTTTTTTACACACAAGCAATTGTACACTTTTTTCCTTGTGCACACACATTATAATATAGTTTTACCTTGCTTTGTGTCCTGCTCAGAACTTCTATGCTCTGTTTTTTGTCTCATTATCATTCTTCTTGTTTATCTAATCCATTCGTAAAGACTTTGAAGCAGAAACAAAAAGCTCACTATCCTACAATTCTCATTTGAGAAAGCATCCCAGTCTCTTCCTTTTTTCCCCTAGTTTCTTTCTGTTTGTTATCCTTCTCTTTCCCAAGACCCTTCTGCTCATTCTTTTTAATTCTCCTGTCCAGTCAATCCAACTACCTATGACCTCTCTGAACTTCTATCACAAATGTTATCTCCTTCTAGTAGCAAATTTATACTTAAAAATATAAAGCTAAAAAAGCTTCTCAAATAAAAAGCTAGGTTTATTTCTTTTTAAAGAAAAATTTTACTGTGGGCCCAGCTCACTTAAAAATAAAATGGAATTAATATTTATAGCTGCCCTTTAACAACATAGATTTAATTCCAATTTTCTTCTGAATTTCTTGATAAGTATTTGCTTAAACTAAACAATTTATGTTTATAACCCAAGGCAAAAAGCAAGCATTCAAGAAATTATAATAAACTGAAATAACTATAAATACATAAACTACATATTGGGCTAAAATACTTTCCCTCAGCAGTGGAGAAAACAGCTTTGTGATATAATTTTAACAGACATACCCTAAAATGCTGAGTTTCTTTGCTTTGTTTGGTCAATGTTTCTTATGGGCCCATGCTCAAGACAGGCTCAAGTATTTGCTGAAAACACATGCAGCAGATGTCAGGTGTTAGTCTATAATCTCTTGGCAAAATGGAGCAAATCTATCTTAAGCTTGGAGCAAAAGCCTGGAAAAAATTATGAACCATGAAAGTTTACGAATTCAAATGTTATCTACTACAGATCAATATTTCTTAATTTTCTAAATAAAATTGTATCTTAATGTACTGGGTTTTCTGAGAGGGGTTTTTTGGTTGTCTCTTTGGTAACTGGGGAAGGGCTATGGAGATGGCCCTTTAAGAAGCTACCTGAAAAGCTCCCCCTTTGCCTTTGCCAGACCCACCTCTGACCAGGGCCAAGCCAATCAGCGCCCCTGCGAATTCATGTATTTAAGGGGGGTGCAGCGCATGCCTCACCCTCTTTCTAGCACCGACCCTGACTAGCGCAGTCCCAGCCTTGCTCGGCTGGGCTTGGCCAGCCCCAACTAAAACTTAGGCTTAAGCTCCGCTGCAGCTCTCATCCCGAAAAAAAAAAAAAAGAGAGAGAGCGCCGGGATCTCCATAACCATCAGAAGAGACCTGCAGTGGAGAAAAGGAGTGGGGCCCAAGGAGAACAACTTTGAAGAACACCAAGGTCGGGTTGAAGGAAAGAAAAGAGAGGAGGAGGAGGAGGAGGAGGCAGAACCCAGGTTTCCCCTTTGCAACCCGTGGCGAGAGCTGGGTCGACTGGTCATGTGTGAGGGAACTGTGACCATGGGCAGACCCAGATTTGGAGTTTTGTGGACTTGCGCTGAAGCAGTTTTGTGTGTGAGGGACACTGCAGCTGTGGGCAGACCCATATTGGACTTTTAAGGACTTTTTTCCCCTATGGAAAGGGGGCCATGTAGAAGCAGAGAGAGAGAGACTGGGCTGAGTGTGGCAGGGAGACGGACTGAAACCCCCACTCCCATGCCCCTGCGCCTCAAGGCAAAGGGGGAGGGGAAAGGTGAAGGAACCGGGAACAAAAGCTGAGCCCAGGAAGAAGGGAGGAGTGGGGGGAAGGTGTTTTGATTTTAAGATCTGGTTGTATCTCCCGTTGTTGTACTCTGATGTTGGTAACAAATTTAAATTGTTTTGGTTTTTTTTATTTCTTATGATGAGTCTGTCTGTTGCCTGTGACCTGTTTAAGTGGTGAGAAGCCCTCCCAGTCCTCATTTTGACTAGCCCTTTTTTGGGGCATCGTGGTGCTCAGTTATGCACTGGGCTTAAACCATGACACTTAACATCCTGCCTCTCTGTATGGAACACATATAATACACCTGTCCTTTTCCACCAACAAATACCCAAGTTTTAATCTGAATCTATAATAGTTTAACCATAATGCTGATGTAAAAATGGAGAAACCAAAGCTTCTAATCTCTTCAACTGTAAACACAAGGAATAAAGTTTAATTTTAAATTATTTTAACAATGAGTTTTATTCTTTTGCAGTGGAGTTCACTTAACTTGGATTTTTTTTCATTATTTATTTTCACATGAGTTAACAGGAAAAATCCACCTACATAAGGCTTTCCTTTTGCAAGACATTTTATCTACCATAGTTTGGTATTGTTTATCTTCTTTTCAAAAATCAAAGAAAGAAAACACAACCAGCATGTGCAATTAATGAAGACATCTCTCTTATCAACAATATACTTGTTAGCTTTCCTCCTTATAATGCTAATCCCAGTTAACGCTTCGATTTTGAACCAAAATTTCATTACTGTTTGTTTTTTTTGTGACAAGAAATGAGTCTTTTTTCTTTAAGGAAATATCCAGAGAAAGGATTTTCATAAGGTGCTAAGCACTCAAACCAATGTTAAAAAAAAAAGTTATTCAAACAAAGCCAATATAGAAACTTTGAAAAGTTTTCTAGCTCTAAAAAATAAACTTTCAAAACTAAATAGGGAGACATATATATGCCCTCATTTGCTGGATATCTGGTTTATAATATACTAGACATGCTCCCTTTAAACTGCTGGATTACTCTCAGGGAAAACACAGTTCAGTTCTTTGCTAAAGAACAGAGTTTCTAAGGCAGATGAGGTCTTCAGCATTTTGTAGCTACTCAAAGCTTTGAAAACAAGGCTTGGGACATCAAACCACTGTTCAGAAGGAATAGTGAGCATTATCCTGCAGACATATTCACAACAACTCCTTTTTTACTGGAGAGAAATGTTGTTTCATTTAGAAACACATGCATTCTTTTCAAGACAATGCTTTCAGAGATGTTAGCTGTATCTTGCCACTTCTTGTAAAAGACAAAACAGGAAAAAACAGAAACAGCAAAATAGTAAAAAGGATGTTATGTTTTGTTTTAAAGTTGAGTAATTTTTTCCATCCTGGAGAAGAGCTGTATTCAAGTCAGTTTGCCTTTTGTACAACTTGGAGACTCAAAAATGACAAAGATGCCAATTTCTGTGATCTACATCTGTATGGAAGTTATTTTGACTCTCACATTTTCTTTACTGCTTGTAGTGTCTGTTCGGCACATCCAGTATCCATGTAATCAACAGAAGAGCACTTTAATACCTTTGTTATCAGAAATTCCGTATGTAGTAAAAACTTTCCTCTATAGCGGCTGTATATTCATAAACATGGTGTTTGTCCACTAAGGCATCATAAGGACTTAGCTTACCCATGTTAGGGGAATCAAATTATTATATTTTCAGCTTTGTTATGTCAAATAGCTAGGGCATAATACATACTGCCTTAATACCATCTGAAATTTAGCATATGTAGATATAATGAGTATAGATATAATGAGTGATAGAGAAATGAATTGCCGCTATTTAGCCACAATTAATTGGTTTTATTGGAATTTTACATGTTTTTTCCAGTCCACTCTCATCCTTAATTTCATAAGTCAAAACTTTCATCCTCTTGAACTTTCAGATGTTCAAAGATCATGTTTTGCAACAATTCAAGAACATCATAGATGGTTTTACAAAGACTATAAAAATGCTGGTTAAAGAGAAGAAAAAAAAAATCTAATGTTACACTTCACAAAATTAAATATTTCCATGTCTTTTTTTTCTTCACTGTCATGCTCCTCTTAAGATGAATTTCAGGGAACACAAATGCTTTGTAGTTCAACTTCTCTTAAAATCAGTCTAGAATACAGATCAGTGGCAAGAGATTTTCAATGGACATTGACCCTTTCTGTAACAGACAAAAGTGCGTGGATAAATTTGTTCTCTCCAATGTAGTAATATGGGAAAACTTCAGAGGGAAGTCAATGCAACTATCTCCTTGTGAATATACAGAAGGTGATTATAATATTTCTAAAATTTTAAATACTCTTAGTTGGATACCGGATGTCATCATGATTCCAAAGGTTCACTGCAGAAAGAATCACTATTTTGCACAGCTTTTGGAACAGTGAATTTTTAAAAAAGATGTTTAGAACTCATTCTACTTGCCTTCATACAACCACAGCATCTCAATTTGTAATGGGCTGGAAATGATAAAATTTAATCTTGAGATGTTATTTAAAGCATTTTATAACAAAAGATTTAACAGCCTTTATATCACCATAGAGGTTAATACTGTCACCACCTTTTTATAAATGAAAAGCCATCTATCCTAGTCTAATTCAATATATAGAATAGAAATCAATGAGAGTTCTATATAAGGAGCAAGGGTAGAGAATGATGTGAAATGTCAAGAACTTCTATTTATAGGTACTGAAATTGTAGCAAGAAAAAGGTTTGAAAGGAACTGATTCTTTTGAAGTAAAAAATATTATCTCATTATCTCACTGTATAAACATAACCATGCAAAAGCAGAAACTCTGTTCAACATCTGTCCTTGAGACTCACTTTTTTGAATGTTTAGAATTTGAAAAGGACCTCATTTCATTTGACCTTCTATAGACCATAAACTGTATGAATTCCATACATTAATACTATACTTTCCTTTTAGAAAGGAGCAGAGATTTGTTTTAAACTGCAGCTGAATAATACATATTGTTATTTATGCTTCCGTAGCAATATCTGAGGTACAACATTCTTCTAATACATCTCTTAATGATTACTTAAGAAGCTCTTCATTAGCAGATGTTTTTTTCTGGGTAGCAAAATATCCTGTCCATCCACATGAGACTACTTTTATCTTTTCACTTGACTTCGGGTTACTGACTTAGCTAAAATTACACCTTTCTAATTGAACTCCAGTACTCTTTTCTCTAACACCACTTCATTACTATTGGTTACATGAATTAATCAGTGCTACAATATAATTACTTTAAAAGTAGAAAAGACCAGGCTGTTACTGAAAGTTGATTTTTGTACGATCAATAAAATACACAATTTACATCATAAATATCATTGAGAAGTTAAAGTTTAAAACTATCAGAAGGCACTAGGATTGTAGAACCATGATAGTTTTACCTTTTCTATTGAAGTCAGAAAAGATGAATAGCAGATACATGCTTATTATAATATACTTATAACAAAGAAAACTTTAACCTCAAAGGCCACTATGCTATTTCATGTTATCTTTTCATTTCTTAAAAAAATCTGCCATATTTTTCTTAACTAGATAAAAATATATATGATCTTTCAAGGTCCCTTTTGACTTCAAACATTCTGTGATTCTGTGATATATTTTCAGATCTACTATGGTGATACTACTGTTTCATATTTACTGCTGGGGATACACTGCAAATTCTTCATAGACTTTAAAATTCTTTCCAAGTATTCAGCGTCAGATTTTGTAAAACAAAAGTAGATTAATTTCACTCAAAACATTAAACCTTTTTGTCAACATTGTCTTTGATACACTTCGGCCAGCTGAGTCCTAGGAACCACAGATTAACTTCTTCTTTGCTAGGTGCTATGAGGAATTAATACAAACACACATACATTGCCTAAACCAAACACAGGATTATTGATCATTAGTAGCTCAAGGACTCAAGAAAATAAATGCCAACAAAGAAAGGTATAAAATCCTAAAGAAAAAATGAAGAGATGCTGGTTGGTCTGGCTGGAAACTGCTGGGTCATCACAGCAGCCGTGAACACTCCTTCCAGGAAGTTGCAGGTGTAAACCATTCCTCTCCGAAACTGTTGACTGCCTGGCCAGACTTTTTGCTGCCTCATAGGCATGATGAGCACATTAATGCTTAGCGTAAAAGCTCATCAGGTAGGTCTTAACTATCTGTTGTATATCAGGTGAGATATTACTGCTTTACACTTTCAAGTTATGTATATCCTGTTTGCAGAATGAATTTCCATTCTGCTAAAGAAGCCCAGACAAATTGACCTACAACATCTTCCACTACCACTGAAAGTTTTGGTTGGATAAATAACACTAAGCTGATATCAACTTGGCATAAGGTTCATATACCTGAATTCAGTAAAGGAAAATAATTTAAGGAGTTTTATCTACAACATCATCTCCTTTGTTTAAAAATTTGTGTCTGTAAACTGGTTGACACAGGTTACAATGTAGGACTGGTTACCCAGGGAAGTTGCGGATGCCACCTCCCTGGAAGTGTTCAAGGCCAGGTTGGACATGGCTTTGGGTAATCTGGTCTAGTGGGAGGTGTCCCTGCCCATGGCAGGAGGGTTGGACTGGATGATCTTTAAGGTCTCTTCCAACCCAAATCATTCTATGACTGCTCCTGAATTTCAGATGTTGAACTATGGTAGTTTATATTTTATGTAAAGAATGTGTTCTACTATCTATAGCTGGCTCAAACAGCGCATTTCATCCTAGACTGACCGCATACAATATACGCTTTCCTGCCTCCTGGCTTCAGCAATGCAACACATCTGGGCATGAAGCCACCAACCCTCAGAAATATACACCGCTTACAGAAGACAGCAGAAACAGAAGAGAATATGCCAGATTCCTACTCTGACTGCTTACAAAACACAAAGTCTTTATTCTCATGTAGAAGATCACAAATTCTTAGGTGTAGGACACTAAGGAGATGTATAAAGCAGTGGGACAAAGGACCAAGGTCAAAATTTCCATTTCTCAGCTATAATGGATACTCTATGTAGGTATATAAATTGCTTCAAAAAGAGGTTGATCAGAACAAGTCTGATACAAGTCTGGAATTAACTCTGGGATACAGGAAAGAATGAACTTGACAGCAATTTCTATTCCAAACATTGTCTGCATTTTTTCACTCATGCTTCTACTGGAACAGAAAATATAAAAATATATTTTAAAAGTCTAATGCATTTTTCTTGGGTGGTTGTCATATCATTTAATGAATTATAGAAGGATGCACAAGAACCTACTCAGCATGCTTTGGAGACCCTAGATGCACTATTCTTGTACGTGGTTATCAACATAAGGAAGTTCCACTACAACTATCACATTTTAAAGATTAGCCTGAAGAAATGAGAGTTTTAAATATATTTTTTTTTAGATTAAGACAATCTGCATCTCCTATGAAACACTGAAATATCCTTTCTTATCTATACACACGTTTGAGTTTGTCCATTTTAGTTGCGCTTTTTGTTAATACAGTAAAGAGTAAACCATCGACCTAAACAAGGTAAACCGTCAGTAAGCCAGAAAAGATATTTTTTTTAAATACAGTGTTATTGATGAAAAGGAACTTAACAATCTCTTGTTGAGTTTGCTTTATGACAGTGAGCTTCTGACACACTTTTTCTAAACTGTCATCTTTAGTTCTGCCACATGCAAACCCGTACTATATGCCGTACATGCTCATAATGAAGAAAACCTGTTGTGGTCAATCAGAGGGAAAGCAAAACCGTAAAATATGCAACAAAAATCAGCATGACAAAAACATGATAGATCATACTTTTGCATATGTTGAGTTTCCTCAGAACTTACACAGGTCTGTTTTTTATTTAATTATCACAAGATGTAATAAAGTTAGAGGCATGCCAATGGGGAACAGGTCATTACTGAGAGTTGTTAACATCTTAACACAATCCACCGCTCTTTTAATCACTCAGCAACTAAATTAATTAGCTGTTAAAGGTTAGGAATTTTTTCCCAAAACCTAATCATAGTACATAACTTATTTCTTATATTTCACATTTTCTATACATTATAAATATATCCATTTCAATTAATTTCAATACTGTGTGAACACTTGATTGGAATGTAACCTGAAAGAATGAAGTATCTGGTGCATGAAAAACATCATTTTTTCCTTAAAGATACAAAACAGGTCACCTTGTCAGTATTTATGAATTCTCTCCAGTAGGAAGTTACACTCTATAACATGAAATTTTCATTACAAATATCCAAGTGCTTCCAAAACATAATAGAAGAGTCTTATTTGTCTTATTGTATGAAAAACTACCTATTCCACTGGCTACCAGCATCCTGGAATTAACATGTAAGACAGTACTGAAGATGATTTTCTTTGAAAGAATATGGTTAAGTATATAAATCGCCTTAAAATAAATAGGAATAAGCTGCCTCACATTTACAGCAGGGTAAGAGCATACAGGTATTGATTCAGATATAGCTTGTAGATATAGCTATACTCGAAGTTACATAAGTCTCAAGGATTAGCTGCACAAGATAAATTTCTGCATTAGATTTCTCATTCTCCTATTGTAATTTTTTCCCACCTTACTGTCATGTTTAACAAGTACTTTTCCTTCCTTCTCCTAAACTCCTACATACTCATATATGAATATGCTTTCATTGCTATCAACTCTTTAGTCCATACGTTCAAGATATTGTCAAGAACAGATAGTGGTTTTGAACAAAATTGGTTACTGTCCTGGTTTCAGCTGGGGTAGTACTGTGGTTTGGATTTAGGATGAGAATAATGTTGATAACACACTGATGTTTTAGTTGTTGTGCCATGCTTACACAAAGTCAAAGACTCTTCAGCTTCTCATACTGCCCTTCCAGTGAGAAGGCTGGGGGTGCACAAGAAGCTGGGAGGGGACACAGCCAGGACAGCTGATCCAAACTGACCAAAGAGATATTCCATACCACATGACATCATGCTGAACACGCTGAACAATAAAACTGCGGGCAGTTGTTCAGAGCACTACAGCAGCTGCTCAAGGACTGGCTGGGCATTGGTAGCAGGTGGTCAGCAATTGCATCATGTATCACTTGTTTTATATATTCTTTTATCTTTATTATTTTCCCTTCCTTTTCTGTCCTACTAAACTGTCTTTATCTCAACCCACGAGTTTTACCTTTTTTTCTGATTCTCTCTCCCATCCCACTGAGGGGGAGTGAGGGAATGGCTGTGTGGTGTTCAGCTACCTGCCAGGTTAAACCACAACAGTTACAAAACTGCACTTTCTTTACTGTACTACTCAAACAACTACATTTTTAATTTTTTTTAAATATTGAACTTTATATGCATTCTTATAATGTGATATTACATAATAAAGTGTGATACAATGTACATTTTTAATACAGCAACAGTATAATTTGACATTTATGCATATATAACAGAAAAAAATCTGATAACTGAAATAAAGCTAAGCTTCATTGTAAAGTTAGACTTTAGGTTCTGATTCATGACCCATATATGTATGTTCTTATACATATTTAACTACACATACGACTTAGCAGTTGGGTTTAAGGCCACTAGATATTCAAAATGCACAGTGAAACCAACATTTTTACTCATGTTTTATATTACAAGTTAGTGAGTCCCTGGTCTTTTGTCCACTGGTGAAATCACCAATGCAAGTAAATTATGTTTTCACTGAGCTGCATCTTATCTAGAAGATAAATTTATTAGGAAAAACTAAGTTTATCTTCACACAGATAAATGTAGACTATCGTCTGAACACACAACTTTTTACAGAAAAGTACAGATGATTTTATGAAGTCTCAAGTAAACTTTTCTAACCTTCTCATTAAACCAGTTTTAAATATAAATTCTGAGTTGAATCTGAGATTTATTTAAAAACATGTCTACTGTTAGCTTTTTATAGAATCAGTTTTAGAGAACAGATGGACATTTGAATATCTTCTTCAAAGTAAGTATTTATGTAAACCTTTAGGTAGAAAAATAAAGGCTGCATTTTGAGAATATATTCAATAAAACAAAATCTGAAAAGTAAAACAAAATCTGAAAAGGTGACTGGAATTTTTCAGGATACCTTTTAATGGTTAACAAGTTTTCTGTAACTGAAAATACTATCAAGCAAATACATTAGTGAAGCTCACCTTTGCAAACATTCTGGAAAATCAACATAGACCCACAGTAGATCCATATAGACCTTGTCAGTTCCTCAGGATTTAGTTGACCTTACTCCCCATTCAATTTTGTAGTCATACTGAAAATGCACAATGTATGTACTCAGTTATTAAATGTTCTCAGACATTAATATTTATTGGCAGTTCTCTTTAGATTGTGGTTAGTTTTGGAATTTAGGTGCTAGTTCTCATGTTTTTATTTTGTATTCCTGAACTTCTGAGGAGATGATTGATAAAAAAAATCAATTTATAATGACCTACAAAAAACATTGTATCAAATCTGAATTATACTTATGCACAAAATTATTATAGATTAAATACCGTTCCAGCGCTGTGTTGGCTAAGAAGCGAAATTATGAGCACAATGCAGATTGGAATCAAATAAAATATAGAGCTCAAATATTCACAATAAAATGAATTTCTTCCCTCCTTGTTGCATAATGCAATTATCTCATATTCACTATGTGCTTTCTTTCTTCCTTTTCTTTCCTTCACCTTTGTATTTTTATCTGTCTTCATAAGCTAAAGAATGCACAGCTCTAATACAATGAAAACTGAAGCATTTTCAAAGAGATTAAGCATGAACTGAAAGAAAAAAAAATATAAAGCCAGTTACATTCAGCCTTTCTCAATGCAGACTTAAAGCAGGACTGCTGACTAACACATTGCATTGCTAAGGTCAGCAAGATCTAATGTATGACTGTGCTGAGGAACAAATCAAACCATTCATTGTAAGCTGCCGTGAACAAACGATAGCAAATATATCAAATGGAAATAATGGAAAACAGTGCAGAATGAGCAAAGATATCTTCAGAAATAAAGTAGGTTTGCAGCTTTTTCATATATCTCTTACCACCATCGCTTCTATGTTATGTACATCTCTGTTTATACCTAAGACATCACTAAAATATATTACTCACTGCCTACTCCTATAACTTCCCTTGATGCCAGATATGTTTATAAAATTGGTGCATGCTATTCTGTTATAACATTAGTTATGCTAACAAGCTGTACTTCATCTAGCTGGGAAAATTAGTTTTCTTCATAGTCGTGTTCTGGATCTGTGTCTGAACATGTTGATAACACAGCAATGTTTTGACTGCTGCTGACCAGTGCTTGCACAGCACCAAAACTTTCTCTTTTCTCCATTTTGCCCCTGCCCCCAGCATGGGATAGCAAGAAGCTGGAACGGAAAACAGCCAGGACAGCTGTTATCGCAAATTAGCCAAAGGGATATTCCTTACCATATAACTTAATGTTCAGCAACAGGAACTGGTGTAGATGAGGAAAAAGAGAGGTGCAGAGTTGCCTCCCAATGTGGCGGATGCTTAGAGAATGGCTGGGCATCAGTCTGCTCATGAGAGATGACAAGTGGGTTTTTTTTGCATTACTTTTATTTTTTTTTCCTTTTTCCTTCACTCTTAAATTGTCTTTATCCCAATTCATGAATTTTCTCGCTTTTATTTTTCTTATTCTCTCCCCTATCCTGCTGGGTGGGGTGAGTGAGTGAGCAGCTGTGTGGGTACTTGGCTGCTGGTTGGGGTCAACCCATCATACAAGGCTATGTAAATGTAGCTTTACATTTAAATAGTATTTATATCTTTAGTATAAAATGTCAGAACTCTTAAAAGGGAACCTGATGCTATTCTAGACAGCCCACATGCTCTACTATACTGCATTGCTCTTATTATATTCTATTTGTGGAGCAGAGGTGAAAATCAAACACAGTTCTGCAATACAAATTTCCATGTAAACAAAAGGACTGTGCTTTTTCTAGTTGAGAAAGAATATTAGTAACTTGATTCCAAATTTCTTAAGAACTCTGGCATCCAAAAGCATGTCAGCCCTCCTTGCCCTCAATGATATAACATCCTATGGACAAGATAATACACATATGTTTAAAACATCAGTGAATGACGTTAGTTATTCAATAAGTGTCACAAATTTGAAGTTTACAGTAACCAGATGAGTATCAGCTGGTTTTTTTGTGTTTGTTTGTTGTGTGTTTTTTCCTACCTTACCATTTCATCTGCCATTTCAGTTGTTCTTGTGTGTAAATTCAGAGAACACAGACAAAATTTGAATATCATGACACAATGGTTCCATACCCATATGTTTTGAATGCCTGTGTTATTTGGAAGCAAGTACGGCATAGGAGGTCTGCAAGGGTGAACCCAATACACCAAAGAAAAAGTGCTTCTGAAGAAAAATACAAAAGAAAATTACACAGAATAAAAGAAACACATTAAGAATACTAGAAATTGGCTAAGGAAAATTCAACGGAAGGTGGAAAACACATTCATAATTTTGAATAAAAACATTTTAAAAAGGATTATACCAGTGAAGCAAGATATAATTCTGACAGTAAATATCAATATTTAAACTAAAGCTTTCAATAATTCACACATAACCAAGGCACATATCCCCTTATACCCATGTCTTTGACAATTGTTCAACTATCAGTAAAGATTTCTACATGTATTTTCTATATATTTTTAAAATTTAAAAAGAACTGAATAGAAATAAGTAAAAACAAAAATCACAATGAAAGAAGAGGGACACACTGTAGATTAGATTTAGTTTTCAAAAAAGAGCTTGAACTTCTTTCTTGAAATTAAATTCAGCTTAACCAATAGAGTATCATAGATCACTACTTTTATTCTTTGAGAGTTTCACCAAGCATTGGTGACAGATAATGACATCAACGCCTTCAATACTTTGACTATCAGTTTCATTATCCATTTGTTAGACATTCAATCCCACAACAAAATAAGAGTCTTAATTAAATGACTTATTTCTTTGCAAAATTACGGGGAAGGTTACGATCTGTATAAACATGTATTTTGTATGGAAGAAACCAAAACCAAGTTATTATACAAGAAGCTACCTGATCACATTTACACAAAGACACAGAAGAGCTGATTTTTTCTTTAAACCCACTGCCTTTATGTGTTAGGTAACTTTCAGGGGAGCTCAATTTGCACTTAGGTCTGAACTGCACTAATTCATTTCCTGAAGTACTGCTTTGGGGCAGGAGATACAGATATATATATGTAATGCACTGGCTATGTTATAAGAAGAGGTGGGCAATTCCTGCTTCAATCTAATAAAAGTGTCATGAGCATGTCTAATAAATCAAGCTTTTCCAGGGGTAAAAATCGAAGTTAGTTTAATTTGTGAATCCTTATGAGTAAAGTCCTACTGCACAGCAGAGAGCAAGAGAATTCACACAACCAGCAGCTGTGAAAAGGGGTAGCAAGAACCACAGTTTTGGGTGAGGAACCGAAGACCTACACAAACTCTGCTTTGGACACCTGAAGTAATTTGTTTATGTGGCCTCTAAACTGACCTAATTAACAGTAATCTTGTCTGATAACAAATGCTAGGTTATCTGACAAATGACTGATGAGCACAAACACAGAGGAGCAATGACAGGAGTAGGAACTTCAGTAACCTAAGAAATGAAAATGGAGCATACTGAGCTGGCTACTTCAGAGACTATCAAAGGAAAATTATGAGATGGCTACCCCTGAGGAAGAGATCCACCAAGGCAGGTAAACAAGCAAACTCTCCTTCCTGGGAAACCATGCACATTAAATGGGGTGATCGGGGTATAGGACTTATTATGGGGGAAGATAATTTCAGGATAAAATTTGTAAAACTTACTATGAGATGTTTAGGTAAAGAACTAAAGACATGGAAATAGAGAGGTCAAGATGAATCTGAGAGGGATAAAACTGGGAAAACAGAAAAGGACGAAAGAGGTTAGTTGCATGTAGAGAGGTTGTTGGTCAGCATGCTTGCCTGACAGCCCTGCACTGCACCATGTCCTGTCCTGTCTCCTTATTAGTCTATCTTCTGTGTGGGTACACTGTCAGCTCTGAGTATACATGTATGGCAGCCAGTGAACTTTGGGCTGAACTAGCCTGCAAGCACACCATGAGGTCTAAATGCCAGAAACTGGAGTGGCATCATGAATGTCAGGGGCTCATAGGTCCATGTGCTGCAAGTCAGAGAGATGCATAGGCTGAGAGTCTAAGACCAGGTACAGGAGGGACCTGTAACATACATGTGCACGTGCACTGCTGGAACAGGAGGAATTAAGCCCTCCCAACTGTCTTTCGTAACAACATCAGCAAAAATAGGATTGGGACAAAGGTCATCTCTGCAGAAAAATAAGAAGGAAATGTTAAATGCAGCCAAAATAGAGTTTGAATCATCTGTTGAGAGACACATAAGTATGTGTGTTCATGATTGTGAAGTTATTCAGATGTTATACTGTGGTGCTATTCACTTAGGCTAGAGAGAAAAATTACAAGCAATGGCAGTTATCTCAGTGTCTTGCTAAAAAATTAAATTTGGATAAATATGTATCTAATTGTACTTCTAGGTAATCAAATTACTCCCTATATGAAAAATACCCTGCTGTATTCAATTACAGAAGTTAGTCTTCTTTGCTTACATCTCTATAGTGTTTTCGGTAATCATTAGATCATCTTATTGCAATCTGGCTGATGGTTCTGGTCTCACACTTCCTCTTTTATCAATGATTTTGATAGAAAATGTGTATTGTACAAGTGTTATGACTTTCAAGGGAAAATTTCAGTTTTGTTAAAAATTTGTAATTTTCTTTTAGAAAACTGTTCAAAATTACATAGAAACATCCATCCTACATCCTTTGGCTGCACTGCAGCCAAAGCTAACGGGTTTTTCAGCATTTTCAGTCCAGAACTAGGCTGGTGAGGAGATGTAGATTCCTCAGCTCTCAAATTTGATCAAGTGAGCAATACTTTCAGACATCTCAAAACCTATTCAGGAGCAACCTAGAAACCGTGGGAAGCCTAGATGCCAGGTATACAATCTGTCAAAGATTCTCTGTAGATATGATGTCTAGAAGCTGGGACTTAAGTTTAGAAGCTTCTGGAAGAAAGAGGGACGGTCTCAAAAGTCTAGTTAAAAGGTTGAAATGAAACACTTTTTTTTTTTTTTCAAAATAAAACTTTTGAATTTCTATTCTGCAGAATATCGGAGTTGCTCATTCCACTGAAGTTTTTCCCCATTAGTTTTTGTTTCAGACTACTGAACAGAATTTTCCATTTCAAATCTGGGGAAATATATCTGTTTCTGGAAGAGATGATCCTTTCAGATATATCCTTAAACAGAAAACCAGATTACATATCTCCTGAAAGATTTTCCACATCTCTTTACAAATTACAGTTTAGAGATATATTAAGTATAAATATTCATACATGCACACACACACACGTATGTATATACACATACATACTATATGTAAACATTTTTATCCAATGTCTAGTGAGTGGTCCATATGAATGATGTCATTCCTCTGCTTTGGCTACCTACTAGGAGTTTTCTTGCCCTCCTCCCCTCCTTCATCTGATGGAAAAGTGTGCTCTTGTAAGGAAAAGATTCATTTCTGAGCATTTATGTCTGGTTATGGTAACAGTTGCAAATGCACAGATTGATGAAAGATTTATTTTTTCCCAGTGGCTAAAGCAGAACAGTACTGTCTGTGTACCTCCATCTGTCACTGACATGAGATGTGACCTTTTTAAATATAGTTTCTTCATCTGTAAAATGAAAATTATATTAACCTACTGTATATCAGAACATTAACTTAATTAACGTTTTGGGGAAAGAAACTTAGAAATAGATGAAAAATACTTACAAGATAAAGTAATATGACTGCTACAAATCAAAAGACATTTGGGCCAAATATATTAAAACAGCTGTTTCTAACATCAGGATTCATGTAGAAAAGAGATACCAAATTCCTATTGATCATTCCAGTCTCCTGTTAAAACATCTGAAGAAGGTTTCTAGCACTTTTGGCACTCATACTTTCACAATTACATCCTGAATAAACCTGAAGATTTGTAGTAGCTATATAGCTAGATAAATTTATAAATAAGGGAAAGCAAAAAGACTAAGACTTTATTCAGAAGTAGGCTTTATGTTTATGAATTTCTAATAATTTCCATAGCAAAATGTTGCAGTATGGTAAACACAGACAGCATGGAATTACTAAATCTTGGGTCCAAATAAAAGCAGCAGATAGGAAGTGGAAATGATAATAAAAAAGAAGAGAAACATGAATGAGAATTGCTAAAACAATGAAATCTCATTTAAAACATCTGTAACCATTTTTGGACAAGTTCTTAAAGATTAATTCTACATGGAGGAATGCCACACCATTCTGACCAATACATCGTTTTCACATTAATTTAACCTACATTACATAAATATTAAAGGATGATCCCTAAGTCTCCCACAGATACTATTTCAGTTATTACAGCCTATTATTATTGACATTTCTTTCTGATATGAATCAAAATAATTCCTATTTATTTTAATATTTAAGCTATGCTAAATACTGAAATTTATGATAAAATACTTTGATAACAATGAGGAAAACTACCTTGGGCTTTGACATAACTCTTCCAATTTTTTGTTTTAATAAACTTTCAATCTCTTAAACACAAAATTAACACAAGTAAACAACAAGAAGAAAGTTAAGAAAAAAAATAGCATGCAATTCCCATTCAAAGAGTAAAAGGCAGTAATAAAATTAAATAGTGACAACCTGAAAGGCTGAAAATCTAATAGTTACCATGTGCTCCAATGAAACAAACTCAAAAGAGTATGATGTGGTTTGACTCAGTCTTCCTGAGACATTTCCTTTCTCAGGTATAAAAAAATCAAGCTCAGATGTTACTGGAAAGCTCTTCATCAGAAATTAAACTGAATTCATTTAATCTAACAAATTAAATTTGTACAAATAGTGACAGATTAATGTAATCTTTAATGCAATTATTATATACATCTCAAAGAAGAATATCTTGAACCTACATATTTTGACTCTTAAAGTCTTACTTCTCTCACTATAATCATTAGTTTTCCTTTGTCATCATCTCCTTTTATTTGTACTTCTTAAATCTCACCATAGGTGGTATTCTGAATTTTAAAAGGCATATATTCCTGCCTTGGAAAGTAGTTCAGATTTCCGATATACAAATAGCCAAAAAGTTTTTCAGAACAACTATGCCAACTATACACGTTTGTGTATTTGTATATGCTGTTGGCTGACTATATTTCAAATGACAGTAAAAGCAAAATTAGCAATGCAAGGTTGTAGTGGGTTTTCTGTGAGGAGGTTTTTGGTTGTGTCTTTGGGAAAGGGGGAAGGGCTATGGAGGTGGCCATTTAAGAAGCTACCTGAAAAGCTCCCCCTTTGCCTTTGTCAGACCCACCTCTGACCAGGGCCAAGCCAATCAGCTCCCCTGCAAATTCATGTATTTAACGGGTGTGCAGGGCATGCCTCTCGTTCTCTCTGGCACCGGCCCTGACCAGCACGGCCCCAGGTGCGGGTGGCATGGTCCCAGCCTTGCCCGGCTGGGCTTGGCCAGCCCCGATCGCAACTTAAGCTTAAGCCCCGCTGCAGCTTCATCCCGAAAAAAAGAGAGAGAGCCGGGATCTCCATAACCATCAGAAGAGACCTGCAGCGGAGAAAAGGAGTGGGGCCCAAGGAGAACAACTTTGAAGAACACCAAGGTCGGGTTGAAGGAAAGAAAAGAAAGAGGAGGAGGAGGCAGAACCCAGGTTTCCCCTTTGCAACCCGTGGCGAGAGCTGGGTCGACTGGTCATGTGTGAGGGAACTGTGACCATGGGCAGACCCAGATTTGGAGTTTTGTGGACTTGGGCTGAAGCAGTTTTGTGTGTGAGGGACACTGCAGCTGTGGGCAGACCCATATTGGACTTTTGACGACTTGTTTCCCCTGTGGAAAGCGGGCCACGTGGAAGCAGAGAGAGAGAGAGGCTGGGGGGGCTCTTTCCTACTCCAAAGAAGCACATGTGAAAACCGACTGAAACCCCCACCCCCATCCCCCCGTGCCTCAAGGCAAAGGGGGAGGGGGGAGGTGAAGAAACCGGGAACAAAAGCTGAGCCCAGGAAGGGAGGGGTGGGGGGAAGGTGTTTCTGATTTTAAGATCTGGTTGTATCTCCCATTGCTCTACTCTGATGTTGGTAACAAATTAAAACTGTTTTGTTCTTTATTCCTTATGATGAGTCTGTCTTTTACCTGTGACCTGTATAAGTGGTGAGAAGCCCTCCCAGTCCTTACTTTGACTAGCCCTTTTTTGGGGCATCGTGGTGCTCAGTTATGTACTGGGCCTAAACCACGACAAAGGTGAAGAAGGAACATTAGTTCTTTAACAGACCTCTGTGCTACTATAAATTATTGAGAATGAATTAGTGTGTTTATTTCAAGATCTAATGAATAGAACTAGCAGTGGAAACTCATCCACTGGATTCAGTCGTTTGGATTGTGTAATGAATGAGGTGACACTGATCTCTAGAGATGGAATTTAGGACTTGGTTTTGGGAGATATTTAACCTAACGTGTAACTTCAAAGTATTTGGATAACTGTATATAGTGCACACATTCCCCTAAGAGTTCTGTCTATTTTGCACAGCATTGTTTGCAAGTTTGAAATCTTCCTATAGGAAATATTTCTATATAATTTGGACTTAACACTGGTATAAATAACTTTCAATACATTAATATCATTGCTGTATCAATAAAGTTTCATCTCTACTGACTTAGAAGTCTTAATTTTCTTCTTAGAGATTAATAGAGAGATCACCAAAACCACACATACCTCAAAATTTAAAATTAGTATTTCACAAATAAATATAGGTAGGATTTGTCTTTTGTTTTACAACTCAATTTCTCAGTTATTTCTCAATATAGTAATAATACTGTTTATAACTTAGTCATGTACATTCCCCAGTGCAATACTTTCAAATTATTTTCCTCTGCATTTAATTTGAATGACATCTACTATCTAAATTACTATCTGAATCCAGATGAGAAAGGGGAAAGGAGAAGAGGGAAGAAAATGTGAAAATATGAGTCAGCAGCTTTGGGAGAGTTTTAATAATCAGTTTAAAATCAACAAATCAAAAGGTAGAAAAGCTAATAAATAAAAAATGTTCTTGCACTACCACATGGTACAATAATTAATGTGGGTATGCAATAACTATACCAAATTTCTGGAGATACCCTAAGGCAGGCAAAAAGTAATATCCTATATCCTTTGATCCATTTTGTGGAAGCTTAAGTATACTTTCTGAGCGGAAGCTAAACTAGTGCTTTGATCCATGAGTAAAATCCAGAAGCCAAAATGCAAGACTCGTTGAATCCCTAAACTAAACCTCTCTAGTAAGGATCAAATGTTAATGCTGTCTTTGGACACTGTGGATGGATAGTCCATATTGTCCATTACAAGTATCTACATTCACCTAAGCTGAATCCCCGATTGAGTGCACCTAATTTTAAAAGTGGGAGAAAATTTAAAAATCCTTAATGAAATGAGGTGAACAGAAAACAAATCCAAGAAAAACTAAGCTTCTGTTCACCTCACAGTTTTGTTAACATGTATGTACTTTTCTATACTTGCAGTTATTTTTAGACTGGTTGCTTCAGTGCAGTGTCATTTCAGATATTCCCTGCTGCCTTCCTTACTCCTCCTTTTCCCTCATCTCTTCCCCCAGGTAAGCATCAATTTAAAAATTTGAAGTAAAAAACAACCATGCAATCAACACTGAGATAACTTCACTTTCTCAGACAGTGCCACCCTATTAGATTTGATACCTACACACAACTCTGAACGAGGAAGCACACGAACCAGGTCTCAAGTCATTATACAGTTTCACTGATATTACTTTTTTTTTTTCCCTGTAAGTCATTTCTTAAACCATTGCTTCTTCAGGAATTGGAACTGACTGCTCTTTTCTGCCCAACCACTGAAGTCCTTTCAATTCAACAATGGGGTGAACCAAAACCTCACTCTCCCAGCATTCTTTGGCTTTGACCAGATTTGGAAGTACTCAACATAGCATGCAAAGTGTTCCTTCTTCACAGAAAAAACTTCCCTTAGAAAGGGATTATTCTGTTTATCAGATACATTCTTACAATAGTTGGACATTCAAACTACATATTTTCAAAAAGTATGTATACAGAAAAATGAGTGTAAATGATGATGAACTTCACACAGATTTACTGTAAAACTATGAACTACTGTTTGGCACAGACATTTCTTCAGGTTTACTACTTTAACCAAGGCTGAGAATTTACATTTTATCACAGTTATGCATCTGATGACTGGTCTCAGTACAAGACTTATCATCACTCCTTCTACTAAAATATACATCCCTGTCAGAAAAAAGCCCAAAGAACCTATTGGTCTTACATTCAGAAGCATCAAATTGCTACCATTATTTACTTGCGACTGTGTACAAAACAACCAAGAGAGTGAAGTATGAATCACTATAATCATATAAAGAGTATAAAATTTAGAGCAGTAATGAGACATATGATAGGGAACAATAGGAATTGTGGTTTTACTTGGGAAAAATCTAATAAAATAGTCTCTCAGAATTAAATTATAGTCTATTACATAGCACAGAGCTTTTCAAAATTGCAAAACTGCAGTCTTTATTTTATTATTCACCCTGAACTAGCAGCTCTCATAAACTTTCCAAATTCAATTGCTCCTACCCCAGCCCAATTTTCCCATCCAATTTGTATTAATCCAATCACAACACTGAATGGTTCCCTTGTGAGAATGCAGGTCCTTAAGAGAAAAGGCTAGATGTAGTTAAGGTACTTAACAAAGACATCATACTTTCCTTAAAGAAATAAAATAGAAAACTTTACCTTACGTAGTCAAATTTTAATGAATATTGCTATATCTGAGTGTTTAAATTTGGTAGACTTACTGTTAATACATTGGTAACAGTAACAGTAATTCAAATCAGTATTCTTTTTCAAAACTCCTATAAGATTTCTAGTAACCCATGAGCCTAGACAAATCATAAATAGCAATGCAAAACCAGCTAGGCCACCAAGTGAGGCATATACATGAATGCACATGAGGACGTGAGCTGCCCCAGCCAAGAAAACTGTTCAAATACAGAGCAAGGGAGGCTATAGTTGTCTGAGGCACGCTGCACCTCATCATCTCACAGCAATGAATTTCACCTTCAAGACTCTAAGCCTGACATAGTTTGACAAGAATGGTTCAACTACCATTGCTGTTTGTTTTTTCCCCTTCATTCACCAATATAGTGCACTTGTAGAGTACGTGGGAGATGGTGCTATAATTTGCAGGAAGCACAACTGCCCCCTTTTGAAGCAGGCAGCAGTCAAACGCAGAAAAAAGTGTGATGTGGGAGATAGCTTCACCAAAGGCTCCCTTCCAAACCTGAGGGTTTAAAGCACCAGCGAATGCAAAGCTGCTGCATGTTCTGCTGGACTCAGAGCGAGAGCTCTGCAGGCTGCCCATGCATCAGATCAGACTGTGGTTCAGGTAAAAAATGATGAATGAACCTCCAGGAATGAGTAGGAACACATTCAGCATAATTTGTTTACCTTTTCATACTATGCTGCTGTCTTGAGAGGCATGGAGAACATGGAAAGTAGTAACTAAAATAAGAAAAAGACACTATAGACATCAGAAACTTTACACTATCTTGATTGTGTCAGTAGTTTGGCTGGTCTCTGATCCAGGTTAAGAAGCTTTCATAGCTCAACTCCAAGAGAAAAATGAGAGGAAGAAGAGATACTAAATCTTCATAGATTAAGTTTCTTCTCATCCTGACTTTGCATTCTGAATTGGAACAGCCTTTCACTCAGCCATCGACAATGACCTTCATTACCAATTCAATTTACTTGAATTCAATTTAACTGTTTAAAAAAAATGAATCTTATTATTTGCTGCCTTGTTTGCATTATATAAATGACTACACTCCTTCCTGGATGCAGTTAATACTTGTAATGAGAGTATCTCTCCATTAGTACTTGACCGACTGCTTTAAATCCTCTCACGCGCCCATATTGTCATCCTCAGCTGTGTTCTAGTAGAGAATATATTGTATAAGCAAGGTAGCACCACTGGACTCAGGCAGTCTCTAAATACTTTATAAGATTACCAGTCAAAGAACGGAGCTAGGAAGAACTTAAAATCTCAAGAGAAGTTTAGCTTTTTTAAAAGCACATTTCAACTCCATTTAATAAAACTTCTGGAGTCTTGGAAAAACTGTACATTGTAAGAATAGATCAACTAGGACAAGATAAAAGAATTAATGAAGTGATAATATGGAAAATAGTCAGTATATGTGTGCCAAAAAATGTGTACAATTATTTGAAAAAGAAGTTCCAGTATGTTTTCTGTCTCCTAAGTGAGTAATTATTATCTTGGTATGTAATTTCTGCTGTTTTCTGCTACTAAGAATATTTTTATGAATAATAAGCAAATAGCGATATGCTTAGGGTCAGGCATCACTAAATGAGTGGTGAAATTACAAAATTATTTTACTATTATTTTTATTTTTATTGTTTTGATACATTATGTTTTTCATTTTAAATCCTGCAGACAGAAGAGCAGTTTCAATCCTGATTTAAATACAAAATATCAGAAGAAATACATATCGTAACCCTCTACTGAATTTACCCTAAGAAGTCCTTTAGTCCTTTTATGCCAAAAATCCTTCTAGTCCCCTAAAAGCCTACATATAACGGTGCCTAAGGACTAAATAAAGATGAACACTGACATCAGTAGAAAAAAAGTATCAAAAAGAGAATGCAAAAAAATAAGGCTAATTATCCTTAAGTGATCCAAAAAGTATCATTCTTGGCAAATTTTGTCCTCAGTGTAATCATTAGAATTCCTGATGATGTAGGGAATGAATTTAATTATTACTATCACAAACAGGCAGGACAGAAGTAATGAAAAAATTAGCCAAGTTTCATAGTCCTATCTGAGTTAGAGCAGCAATAAGTTGTAAAAAGCTGAAGCTTTAGTCATTTTTCTTTTTCTGTTATGTTTACATTCTGTCCCACAGACTTACTAACAATATTTCATCTAGGATATTATGATCACCCAATATTATCTTATGCAGAAGAGCACTGCAGAACTGTGGGATCTGGTATGAGTTCTACTTTGGAGGCACGGGTCTCTTCTTTTTATTGCAGATTTCCAAATTAGCTTGAGTTCCTGACTTCGGTGATTTACCTACTGCAACTAAATGCACGGAGCTCAGTGAGAAGGGGAGAGGATAGACTATTCAGATCTGTTCAGCCTACTTCTGGACAACAATACATCATTCTATGTCTCCAGGGACACTAAATAGAAATAACAATCTCACATTTTGCAAGAAAGACTATTATAGCTACAGCCAGCCAATGGAATAGTGACTGCCTTAAAAAAATTCCTTAGTATGTGTCCTGGTTTAGAAGGACAGCATTTTAGAGTCAGTTTTCTGTTGAGGAAAACTGCAGTTTTGTAAGGACTACAACACCCTATTTCATGGGAACAAGGTTGATAAAAACTTTGTTATGGGTTTCAGCTAACACTGGTATGCAGGTTGCCATAGTCATAAAGGTCTTCTGTGGTCAAGATAAACGTGCAGAGGCTGGGGGGAGAGGAAACCTAGGGGAGTCGACCCCAAAGTGACCCCAGGCTGACCGATTAATACTATTCATACCATAAAAATCACATTCAGTATCAATTAAGGAGTCTGCTGGGGATGGCCCTTCTCTTCCTCTCCCTCTTCTATGGCTGACATCTTGAGAGGAGCTTTTTTACCATCCTGACTCCGAGTCCTACTCCCCCACAATACTGGCTGAGTATAACTCTGTGTTTTTTATAACAGGTATTAATATTAGGGGTTTATTATAATTATTTTAATAAATATATTTCTGTTTCAACCCACACATCTCCTTTCCTTTCTGTAAACCTCTTCCCTGGGTGCGGAGAAGGCATCAGGTGATAGAGCAACTGTATAAACCGCAACGGTATGTCAGTATGATCACAAATATTTTCAGTGATCGTATGTATGTATGATATACTATCTGAGATAAAACACTGATTAGGGATCAAACTCTCCTTTTCCTTCCTTTGGAACCTTTCAATAACAAGGACTTCCAGGCCCTTTTAATTTAAATGGGAGCTGAAAACACACATGGTGTTAATTACTAGAACTTGATACTTTCTTTGTCAGCAGACTTAGGCTTGTATGTGGATGGTTAAGGAAGAGCAGCTTGTTATTCCAGATCATCACTTAATTGTGGTCCAGGTCCACTGGTATTAATTCTTACTTTAAGACATTTTGAAGACATTCCTTTAAAAAAAAAAACAAACAACAAAACAAAACCAAAAAAACCCCTCTAAAATGGAAAGAGAAGAGAGAGAAATAATAAATTTTCAACTTTGTATTGAATTATACATACAGAATTATTTAAAAAATGGAGCAATATGTATCTGGATAACAAGAATCTGACTTGCACTAAAGTCATATATCAAAATAGATACATTACTGTCAGTTGAATTTTAAAAGCTACACACCTTTTGAGGCCTTCCAAAACAGAATTAACATAGTTCAGAATTCATATCTCAACCAGAAAATGCTTCTCTCTGGATTAGGCCAGAAATATTTGTAAGATACTATTACATATTCTTCATTTTTAGAATTCATTTTTCAGCTGCCAGTCTCCAAGTAATTGGTTAAGTTCATTAACTACATTATTAAACAATTGTAACAGATTTAAAAGAAAAATATCAGAAGTGAAGGGTTGAAATAAAATAAAGACAAAGCATTCTGTTGCTCATGAAATTTAAGGGTCTGTGCAAACGTCTGGGTGCCCGCCCATGCAAGTACTACTCATGTGTGAACAAGTATGTTTGGTGTGGGAAGAGCTCTTTAAAATCAGCTTCTGAGGAGCTGGCTGGAAAGAAATAAATTATCAAGCAAATGAGAAACAGGCAATACTCTCAGTCAGCCCTCTGGGTTCAGAGAACTTTAAACACATGATGATTCTTAATGGCTTGGTTTCCTTGCAAAAAAATGAAATAATTGTTCAAGTCCCCAAGAGATTCATGATTCTCAATGCTTAAAAGCCTTTTAATCTGGATTTGTTGAATTATACACAGATTTGAGGACTTAATAATCTTCAATCAGTTAATACCTAGCATAAAATGTTCCACAAATACATTGAAGCATAGGCATGACAGTTCATGGAATGTTTTAATAAAAAACAAGACTGAACAAAACTGTGAGGAGGAAAGGCTTTCCATCATTTAGGAAAATATACTGAATAAAAACTTTTAAAAATATCTTTGGCATAAATAATGAATAATAAAATGGACCCTAATTTAATCAACGCTCTTGAAAAGTAGGTGCTCTAAAAGCTCAGTTAAGTGTCCCTCACAATTACATATCCAAAGGCTTACACAAAATATCAGTAGCAAAAAAATGCTGTTTATGATAATACAGCATCCAAACCCAAACTACTGTATCATCTCTGTGTAAATTGTTTACATATGCCACCACGCCATTTGCTGTGCTGCTAAATGAAATAAGTGGTGCAGTTACAATGACGATAACTGCCTCAACAAATAGCACCAGCAGCATACACTGAGATTTAGGGCCAGGCTGTGCGATTATGCGGTATCTCACATAAGTGGTTTCACAGCTACCAACTACTTAGGAAGTAAGTGGCTGTAGGATGTATTTCACATAGACTTCAGCAGAAGGCCTCTATAAAGCAAACTAATAAATTATTTTATTATTTAAAGCAAAATATACTCCCTGTCTCAAATCTGCCTGATGTATTATGTTAAAAGAAGAAGGAAGGGTTATATAGTTACTGAAAGTGCATAAAAAATAGATCCAATTTTTCAAGATGTAAAGTTATGACACAAGCAAGGGCACATTAAGGCAGAAAAAAAACCCCTTAAAATCACTTATTTCTGGGGAAAAAGGATCAATCTTTTTGTGTTTGAAACTGAGTGTGCAACCTTCACCCAAGGGGTAAGCAATCTCTTTAACCCCACCTAAGGGACAATTCCACCTTACTTCCAGATTAGAAAGAATTGTTTCTACCTGTCAACCTGCCGTCTTTCTAATGATGACAGCTCGCATTTTATCTCCCCAGATTTACAGTCCTGAGTTAAGTGAAGATCAGAAATGAATGATCTTTGTACTTATCAGTGGAAAAGAAGGATGAAGAATGCTACAATTCATCTCTGACACAGTGATGTTATGAGAGAAGCAGAGTTGGTATCTTTCTCAAGAACATGATGATAGCTAAAGGTCATGTAAAGACTAGTTCACCACATAGGAAGTATCGTTTAAGTCCTCCACCAACTGAAAGAAGATATTACCCTTATAACTATGACTCATAATGAAAGGGCAAGCTGTGCTTCAGAAAAATTTCAGTTTCTCTTACTCTCACCCCTCTGATTCACAACCAGCCTGTCGGTTTTGTGCCCCCTCACAGGCACTCACTCACACACACAAAGATCATTCTGCCTGTTGTTATTATGCCACATGTTTTCCCCAGTGACTTGTTCAAGAGAGATACTGCTGAAGGAAAAAAATGACAGAGGGAAAAGGAGTGGGAGACATTACAGTACCTGATCTTGAAAGGCTTCTGTGTAAGCACTTTCCATTGATCATTAAGAATGGAAAATAATTATTAACACTGAGCTGGCACAGCACTTATAATTTTTTCTGCAAAGGAAATTTTGGTTTGAAATGAAAAAGAATCTGCAGTTCTGATAGTAGTACATTGATAAACATTATTGACTACACCAGGGAATTTCACTGGACTTGGGTTTTTTATGGCTTCATCCTTCTTCTGTTTTAACAGTTCATTTTGCCATCTGCAAAGACATGTCATTCCATTATTTTTTGAATAATTTGTTTATTTAAAATTAATGTTGTGAGGCTCTCAAGAAATATCATTAATGTTTTCAAAGCCAGCAGAATCTTCCATAATTCTTATATGCAGTGAACCTTGTAGCAACATATTTCAACTCTCATGATGATATCTTAATATTTTATACATGTTCTTCTTTACTTTATGAATTTCAGGTAGTTATCTAACAAGCAGTCTAAATAGTGTTAATAATCTCGTGTTTATTGAATAACAGAGTTCCTTGGCACATACAAGTGGACTCACATAATCAAATCCCACAGAATTATTCAAATGTTTGTCTGTATTGTTTCTATACTCCAATTCCGATGTGCTTTCCTCTCAAGATCAGTCCATTCATGTTTTTACTTTCATAGACATCCATCTCATAAACAGGAAAATTAAGCATACACTTAAAAAAATATAACTTAATTTTCATTCTAATTCAGTATACAGTATAAGATGGGTCCTTAGTCAAAAGTAGAACAAAAGTTTGACTGAAGCTCCTTCCACTAATACAAAGATCGCAAATAAGTTAATTATATTCGTCGTGTTATTCAAAATTATTAACTGTGTATGCCTAGACATTAAACAGATGCTTTTATTCCTAGCTTCAACTTTTACTTTCTCTAATCTGTTGCAATTAACTGTAAAGAGAAAAATCAACATTAAATATTTCTATAAAAATATTTTCTTTTATTACGCCCTAGAAATCTTTTTTTTTGTATTGCTTTCTTTTTTCCCAAACCAGAGAGTTGCCATGTTTATGCTACCTTAAAAGATATACAAAACAATAAAAAAAATAGGACCCTGGTTTAACATCCCACAATGTGTTCCTACTCTAATAGAAAAATACAAATGTGATGTTACAACCTGCCTGTAAAGAATTCAGCAGAAATTGAAGCACAGACTATACATTCCCAGGCACAATGTAAAAAAAATATATTTGATTTTACAGATAACTTTTCATAACAAAATTAATAGCAGCGTTCTCTGCCCTTATGTAAATAACGTTTTCCCTTTTTACATTCAGTGCCTTGTAGTTTATTAACTCTAGTTCCTAAACACCAAGGAGAAAATCCTTAACATAAGGATAATATGTCAACTGTGAACATTATGGCCTATTATGTAGTCACATTTGACAGTTTTCATCACCATGATTATTAAATATTTTGTTGCTATCAGATATCATATTTTTGCATTCTCTTTGCCTTCCCAAAACGTATAACTTCTGCTACTGTTTCTCAGTTCCACTCCAACTATCAAGCAAATTACATTAAAAACTTGTTTTATTCAATAACGTATCTAACATTTAGAACAAGTACAAATTGCAACCAGTTACCAACTACTAAACTCCAGGAGTTTAAAACTGGAATTCTGCTTTGGGCTTATATCTAAAATAATAATATTAAACTACACACTAATTAGAGTTATAATGCTGTAAATAAATACTTTTACTTATATACATAGCTGGATTTGTACATACTGTGGAAAAGTCTAATTTAAGACCTAAATTTTGTAAAGAATCTAGATTCTTTTTTCTACAGGGAAGAACACATTTATAATGTGAAAATGTACAAACACTGAGCATTTAGTGCACCTGAAATTGTATTCTCTTAATCATGACTAATATAAAACATTAAACAGGGCTAAAATACTTCGTCTAACTACAACATAAGTGGTATAATCCCCTAAGATGATTTTTAAATTTTAATTGCATTTTTTGCCAGTATGAAGAGTTATAGAAAACAATTTGTAGTTACAAAAGCTCTAGACTAGTAGAAGATACTCATTCCCAAATGTGACCGGTGGACCAGATGCTTTGCAAGTCATGAATGAAAGTATTTCATTTCACAATTAAAAAGCATCCAACATAGTATATTACTAATCAGCATATACATCTGTTCAGTAAAAGGGATTGAGATTGCGCTATTAGTATGATTACTGACTGAATTTTATGTGCTTAAGGTTAGGTGTGCAAATTTATACCTCTACTTAAAGATCTAGTGAGGGTTTAAGTGAGCCAAGCACTCAAAACTCCTGACTTTTGATAGGAGGATTCATACTGTTAACTACTGCTACTGACTATTCCTAGTCTTTTTAAGGAGAAAAGGCATGTTGTATCTTGTTTAGCTAACATTGTCTGTATTTTACTGATGCAAAATGATATATGAAAATGAAATCTGATGATTTTAGTCATCGTGAGCAAGGCATAAAATGCACAATGTGGTCTTTAGGGTAATTCCTGGAGTAACTAATGAGGAAAGTGGAGATGAAAGAGAAGTAGAAAATCGGTTAAAGAATCATTGAGAAACCACGATAAAAGGAAGAAAAAATTGTGGAAGAAAGTCAGACTTTGTCATGGAAGTTTTACACCACTCGCATAAAAGGTTACCTTTAAAATACCATATAGTTATATTAGTATAAGGCAACTAATTTCATATTAAATTGTAATATTTTAAATTGACTCTCTAGTGTAAAGTGCCGGTTTCATTCCTATTTTTCTGTCAGCACCCTTACTCTTCTTAGGCAACTTACCCATACTAAAAAAAAGGGTCAGTCTCATGTGAATGCATCACCAAATGAAAATTACTCCCATTTTTGTAAGAAAAATAACATGTTCAGCTATTAATATGGTTGCAATCAAGAGTTGCCTACTGTCCCACCTTCAAAGCACACCTTGATGACATTAATCCAGAATTATTTCATCTGTAGCTAGGGATAAGCTTAACATAATGGTGCCTTCCTAAAGTCAGGTTGATTAAAGCAGCCCTATGAATGCAAACTAAGCTAAAAATAGGTGCTAAATTATTTTAATCTTGTTATTGAATAGAAACAAGCCATTACAAAATGAAACCAATTTATATTATAGAAATTGGTTTCTCAAAAAGATCAAAAGAAATGGCAGAGCATTTTTTTATGGTCGTGAAGGGAGGAAAAGAGTTGTAACACTTGAAGACTTGTTTCATACAGCTGTACATTTTACAGAAAGATAGGTGATAAAAGATTCTGTGCAAACACAGCCTATAGATTTTTAAATTCTGGTTCGATACTCTTGAAAAAACTGAAGAACATCAAATTTATCCCAAACGGATAAATAAGTCCCATAAGTCTTAATGGCATTGCATGTCAAGGCTCACCCACCCTTGCTGAAAGCAGTAAAGAGGACTGCTGGTTATTCAAAACAGATAACATATTCTGCATGCTTCGAAATCATGCCTCGCAGGTAAGCACATCTTTACATTCAGCATCCTGTGGCAACCTCAGCACAGACCTCACAGCCCAATTCACAGCACGGTGCTATGAGGATAACAGGCGTCCCTCCTGTGCAGTCTCACAGGTGAGTAGGATTACGAAAAGATGCTTTATGACAGTGACGGCATATTAACAAACACAGACAAAATGCTTTCTGAGAAATGGTCTTTTCTCCCTTGGACAGCTGCAACACCACACAAAAGAAGAGCAGCACATATCCAATGTGACTGCCAATCTCCTTGGATGACCCGTTTAGCGCTTAGACAAAGCTTTCAACATACAGACACACATACAGGTTACTTACAGCATGACTTCTCACTAAGCCACACATAACACACATAACTGTAAACCATTTTCTAGTATAATAGTTTGTGCAAGTGGTCTTTGAATGCCTCTACTGTAAGACCTTTACATGTCTATCAGGACTTGAAAAGAAGGGATGGTTACCCACCCTCAAACCAGGGAGACTTTCAGTTATCCCATGCAAAATTCTTCATGCAGCCCTGTGGCTTTTGTACAGGAAGAACACCCTCTGTCCCCTTATGCATGGTTTCCACGGGACCACTAATACTGGCCTGGAACAATTCTTCATGGAGAGTCAACATCGTATTAGATCATATGTAAAATGTAAAACACATTTCTCCTCTCAGTGCTTTGCTACCCACATGCTCAGATATGTACTGAAGTCAGCCCTGCTCTCTTTTCATTTCAAAGTGCGTTAGACCGATGTGTAGATATGAAAAAGATACTGAAATAGTATATAATATGAAACTAGAACTCAACATAAAATTGTCCCGCATAATTCATAAGCTTCAAGGAAAATACCAGAAAAACCTTGCATATAGTAGACACAGATTTCAAGAGGACTTTAAGTCTTCTAAGAATTAAAAGCATTGATAATGTAAGAGTGTGGCACGCCATTGCTGCAAAGAGATTGTTCAAAGGTCTTTCAGAGAAAATAAAGATGTTTTATCTAAAAGCAAGGAAATGCTTGAGGACTCAATATTGCTCAAGTAAAACAAGAAAACTTTAAATCCAAGAGTACAAATTAACATACTTCAGTCAGTCTTAAACCCATATAATTTGATTTCTCACAGTGTTACTTAGTAAGTTCTTAGGCTCAGCTTTCTGTGAGAAGATAACCACGCATGTTCCTGTTTCTGACAGGAAGATTAAAGACCAAATGGCACAAGGAAGGAAAATCATACACGACTAAAGCACTTCAGGCATCCAACCGCCACTAAATGAACATGACCATCATACTGCAATGACCAGTCATTGTGGTCATTCTGAAATACTGCATCAGTCTAGATGATACTTATTAAGATAAAAATGGCTTAAATCCCTCAGCCTGCAATCAGGATCTTCCTTCTTTTACTGGGATCTGGCTCTGAGCCAGCAATACATTCTGTCATTCCAGAGATTTCTCTACAGAAGTCTTGAGAAAAACTGCAGAAATATGCATGGAGGAAGTGTCTGTCATTGTACATACTATAATAATTTCAAATCAGTATGACATCTTGTTAACTCAGTGACTGAAATTCAGAAAAGCTTTAGATAGGTGAAGTCCTTACTATGTGGCCTATGCAGAGCCTCCGAAGCAGAGTTGTGGAGACACATCTTAGAGAATTTTTCACATCAATTAAATTCCATTCGACAATTTGTCTAAAGCAATTTTTCTGCAATGAAATATATTCCTTTACTCTATTTCTGTTCTTCTCTCATGATGTAGATGCACAGCTATTACAGTAAGTAACCTGACAGCTTAGGCAAAAATATTTTACCTGAAACATCAAGCATGACTCTTTCTAGTGAAACTCCATTATTCACATGGGTACTTTTTCTTTCATTTACCTTTGCAACAAAAAATTAATATTTTTGTTTAACTCAGTTACAACATTGAGTTGTCCTCAATGTCTTACATTGTCCTTTAATTACTACAATAATTTAAACTCTAGTTAGAAAGAAAATTACATCAAACAATTGAAAGAAGTATTCCTTTAATAAATCACCATTTCATTCAGGTATGGAAAGCCAGACTTTATGGTAAAAGGATAAAAGTGCTTTTACACTCACAAGTGTAAATGCATTGTTCAGTTAGGCAACAACCTTTCCACCAACTGTAATCAGTAAAGAGAAATATTTGGCTAATTAACCTTACATTAAGATATAATGAAATCTGTCTAGCAAATTAATTTGAGAGGACTACAAAGATAAGCAGACTTATACAGTGTTTGAACTTGTGCATAAAATACCGTATGTTTTGAGTAAGTCTGCACTTACAAACCTTCTCAAAACTTATACAGACTGGGCTTTTAATGTTGTGTTCGATCAACCTCCTGCTTGCTTTCTCATCAGTGTAGCATCATTGCACAAACAGACAAAAAATTAGAAAATACGTAGTGAATTTTGCTGAGCAGCCACATTAGCTTCAAGGAAGAGTTACTAATTCTGAATTCCATAAATAAGAATTTTACTCTCATAATATAAATAAGGACCTTGTCATTCTTTTGCTCTGCATGGGTTGTCTTCTCACTCTGCACTCAGCTTAGCATCAGTCCTCTTTGCTGGAAACTCCTTATTCAGCTTTAATCTAATACTGTTGATTATTCCTAAAAGGGCATGCAGAAAAGGGGAAGTGAAATAAAAACAAAGCTTGAAAAAGAGTACTCTCCTCAGTGATGGAGACCAGAATCACATAGCAGCAAATCAACCCATACAGTTTCCTGAGTGTCATCAAGGCCCTTATAGGTTTGAATGGAGAAACTAGTTACCAGAAAACTGGCCAAAGAGAGGAAACTCATTTGAACTCTAACACTGCTGAGGAAGCAATGTGTGAAATTTCCCAAGGACTGATAAGCTCTGGAGACCAACTGTTCTATTGAGACTGCAAGAGCCGATATACTTGAGACACCAACAACCTGTCAGAAGGATAAGGTATTGGGCACACACAAACAACAACAGGTTGTACAACTCTGATCACATCCAAGAAAGCAGTGGCTGGTGCATGCAAAGACAAGAACATCATTTGCAGACCTGAAGAGAGAAAGGGCCCCCTGATGATCTTCCTCAACACCTACCTAGAAGACCTGGCATACCGGCACAGCCCTCTGCTTCTGGGTAGACAGCCACATTGGCTTCCCACCACTCCTCTTGCAAAGTAACTAAAAGCAAGCATATGAGTAAACTGTGTGAGCAAATAAGTAAACATGCTGTGTGAATCGCTACCCACTATTAATGATTGTTTGATTTACTTAATAATAATAATAATACTTCAATGAATAAAAGGTGTCCTAAGCAATATTGGTTGTGATCTGTGTATCCCCTCAAATTGTTCTGCTACTAGGGAAAAGGGAGCTCACAACACTGAAAAAGAGCTAGTATAATGGCTGTTTGTGGAGATGAAACCAAAAGATGCATGATCTTAATCTGCTACAGTTTTCCAGGTCTCCAGTAGAGAAGATATTAGCCAAGTGCAAAGCTTGAACAGTGTGCTGGCATTCATTGAGCTCCAAGGAAAATGGTCTTGCTGCCAAATGGAATTTTCCCAGCAGCCAGTAAGGCTTGGTAAGGCCAGAGTCCTGACCTTGGACAGAAATTAAATCCTTGCAGACACAAGGGTAGATTTACACCAGAGAAAATGGGTGAAGAACAGAGGTAAAATCAAAAGATATTATGTTGACAGAAGCTGCTTTTGTGGGGCAAACAAAAGCAGAAAAGTAATTTTTCAGAGTTTTGATTACTTGAATTGAAATAAGCTGCTGACTCAAAAGCACTGGCAGCAGATGCATAAGACAGAAAAAGGTTCAGAGAGTTTGAGAGGGTAAAACACAAAATGTAACTGCTTATTTCCTACTATTCATCACAGATGGCTGTTGAATTGCCTTAGTGCAGGTAGTAAAGGCCTAACCAAAACCTGAACTAAAACATGAACCTATCTTCTCTATTCTTTCCTTTTTATATCTATCCTGGCCACATATGATTAGCACCACTGAACTGGATGATCCCAGGCTTGCTTTATCTTCTTTGAAAACAAGAACTAACATAATGCATTTAGCTGTTTTCAAATACGACCAGTCAAGTGCCTGAAATTTCACAGTTATTTTTTTCACAGCACAATACAATACAGTCACAGCAACAATACATTATTAACCACTGCAGCTGCAAGAAAGCAAATTTAAAAGGTAGATCTAGCCAAATATTAAAAATTTAAACCACTTGTATTGCAACACATGCATGCAGCTCACCTATTATTGCATTTGTACATGGCATTATACTAATGTGCAATTAAACAGCCTCACAATAAGAAATCAGATAGGACCTTTTGTCCTGCAGTAATACCTCTGCTACACAAGACTAGTGAGTACTGTGGGTTGAAACTCCTATTATAAAAAGCGCAGCAATGCTAGAAACTATGAGCTGCAATTTTAGCTACAAAAATTATACTCCTTTATTTCTCATTTAGAGAATGTTTGCCATATCTTAAATTGACTGTTTCTAACATCTCCTTCATTTGCTGATCCTAACAGTTTACTTCTGTTTCACCACATCTCTTCTGCTTGTCCAGCACCAACTCAAATCTCTCTCCAGAGCAGTGACAACGTATTGTGAAAGAGAGTGAATCAAGTTAATAGCCATGCTCACTGCATTTATGATGCATCAAAGAGTTGTAAGAGGAAAATGCAACTATAGAGAGAAATTCTTTCTTCATTTTAGCTCTCTATTTTATTTTCCCTGCATTTTTTCTTTTTGTGTTTGCTTCCTGGATTGCATGCCTTCATCCACAGAAAATCTGGGGGAATTCTCCTGGGGTAGTAGAAGTCCTACTTGCTTAACTCACATCAGATGCCTTCCCTAAAACGGTATATGCTAGAAATGAATATAAGTTATTGCTGATTCTGTTTGCCTTTAACAAATGTCAGCAACAGAAGATGGAGAATACACTCGGCAAGCACTCAAAGGAAAATTTTTAAAAGGAATTGAGGAATCAGCTAGAATAGAGGCATGAAAATAATATTTTCCCTAACTCTTATTTTTTATTATATTCAGATTATACTGTTTGACTTACTGCTTTTTAAAGCAGGAGATTCTTCTTGGTAGTCCAAGATATTTTGCTGCATATTAAAAATAAGTGAGTATGAGCTGACCCAGAACATGACTTAGTTAATCACACATGAGTGCAATGCTTAAGTGCTATTAGTACCTGAATATCTACATCAAATGCATTATCCATGCCCTTTCTTCCTAATTTATATGGAAAAAGAATAAAAAAACAATAAGCTATGAAGAGTCTCCTTCATCTGCAAACAACTTAACTACCTACTCAAATCACCCAAATGCCCTCAATCAAATGCAGCCACCATGACCAGAACATGTTAGTGGCTTGGTAGAGCCATCTACTGATTAAAGAGAAGAAAGGAAAAATAGTAAATTATTTCTTTCATAATTGATTTCAGATTAGGTAAAAAGCAAATATAAAAGAAGCATATCTTTACTGAAGGAGGTAATTTTCAGTTGAAATCTGTTAACTCCTGGTAAACTGAATAAAAGTTCTGGACAGCCGAAGCATAACAATGGACTGAATTTTAGACTAATACCTTGGTTCTTTTAAATCTTCAGAGTAATTTATTTAGACAAAGTAGGTCTTGCGGCTAAAATAATTTTTTACATGTGTTTAAGATTCACAAAGGTTACAATACCACAAGGCTTCAAGTAAAACAGGACATAGTCCAGTCTAGTGCATTTAGTACTTTCTGACTGGTGCTTCAAGCTTTAACAAGAATTTTCTGTCTCTTGTAAAAATGATGTTTTGTTATTGACACAGTAGCGCTCTTTTAAAATGATAAAATAATAGAATAATGAGCAATAAATAATGTGCATTATTCTACAATTTTTAATGCATGCTGAAATAGAAATTGCATATTTCATAAGTTTGATTTGCTTGTAACACAAAATACTGACTTTTTCCTTTTTTTGGATGCACTGTTACTGTAAGCTAATATACACTGTGGGAAGATAAAACAAATAATAGTTTGTGCTTCTAAAACCTTATTCTCCACATTTTATTTCTGTATCACTGCTTAAAATACAAAGGGAAGAAGATCTCGAAGAAAATAAGAATCTGAATAGGAGACAAAACATATACTTACATGACCATTAAATGTAAAGCACCTTATAGTAGAGTCATCCTATGTGAATTATTTCATAAAGTTCATGCAAAAAGGATGTGATTTTTAAATTACTGGTAGAATATTAAAAATAGAACTATAACTGTAACATTGTGAACACATACATCCAGATTAAATGGTTAGGAAAAGCAAGAGTTAGTATTTCTACAGCTGTGTTACTTAGTTCAAGAACATAGTAATTTGTTTTCCAGTTTGTCTTATTAAAAGCATATTGTTTCATATTTTTTGTTTCACACTTCAGTGAAGTGATAGGCAGAGGAAAGAGTTCATGATTTTGCTGTAACTACTATTTGACTGAAGACCCTTTCCTATGTTAACAGAGCAGACAGATACATTTAGCTGTTTCTTGGCAACACAAAGGAAACAAAGTAACTTTTTTTTTAAAATTCATTTTTTTTTAACCCCACAATGAAGCATGCAGAGAGTTAAAGAGACCACAGACCAGTGGCACTACAAATTATCTCAGGTTCTGTCACTTGTCTTGGAAATATCTTGCTGTTCAAATTTTAATAAAATCAAAAGGACTTAGGTGCATTTTGCCACATCTGTGGGTAACAAAAGTAGCAGATAATAGATTCTGAATCACATTGCTTACAGAGGAAAAAATGCTACCCATTCTGTGGATAACCACACAAGTTTGCCAAATAGTTTGGCATGAAGGTTGTCATTCTTGTAAGCTGGACTTGCAGACCTCTGAGGTTTTTCAAAGCAGAGAGAGAAACATCCAATCTGGACTTGGAGTGCATATATGTAGGTTAGTTTTGTTTAACAATGACCTCGCTGATGAAAGTCTTGTTTTGCTCTTTCACAGCCTCTCAAGGCTAGAACTACCAACATTAAGGACAACTACAGGGGATGCAGGGCATGCTGAAGAAACTCAAAACCAACCACTTGTCTGTATTTTAAAAAGCTGTCTTGTTATGCATTTAAAACACTATATAAGACAACTTAAAATATTTTACACTGTTGTAGACCCACGTGGAGTTACAACTTAATTGAATACTATTTAAACCAAAACTAGTCTAAGGAGTAGAGAAAATTTACAATCAAAGCAGACTACTAATCAAAGCAGAAATACCTATTAACTAATGTATGTTTGACAGAACTTCCATTTAAACTGCAGAGAAACTTAGTATAATACTAATTATTTTTACTTTTCTTAGTAGACTTGATGAACATGTCATATTTCTCAGCTTCTTAACATTAATAAATATTGGATTAAAACGCTGTTCAAAGGTACTTCAACTTCTACTGTTCTATACACATTCAGTTACGTAGATGAATATACATTCCATCAACTGTGTGAGAGTACATATATGGCTTATAGAATATACTCAAGATACAGTATGTTCAGTAACAAAATGAAATAGATCTCAGTCATCAGCAAGCACAAAATCTCTTTGAATAGAGCCATACATTTTTCAAACATGAAGACAAAAACTCATTTGGAGTTCACAGTAGCATCTGCTGTTCACTCAGAAAATATATTACATTTTCCTCTGCTCTGAGCTATGCATCCAGCATATGAAAAACATGCTTAGACACAGAAAACTGGCACTTCCAGAGTGATATATTAAGTACAAAACAAATTTCCATTTATTTTTCCTTTTAGCTTTAGGGACATGAACAGCCATATAATAACATTACTTGGTATTATTATTACTACTACATAGACTCAAATACAAATAATGAGTAGGTTAGTACCTTAAAAAGCTACTGTATTATACTGTAATAACACCACATTAAAAGTAAGCATATGAGTTTATCTCAGTTCAAGAACTAAACTCTTTAACACTTAAATGCAATGGTCCTCCATTAATTTGGCCAACAGTGAAGCTTTTGCCATATTTAGAAACCTGAATGAAATGGCAGCTTAGTGAATAAATTTTTATATTAAACCTAAATTTTAATATTAGGAAAATACTACTACTACATCTACTGATGTAGATAATCTTAGGCTGGTGGGTGCAATTGGTGTTTCTTCTTTTATATGCTAAATTCAATCCTAGATCTCCTGATGTAATGCAAATCTAATAGTTGCATCTCTTCTCCAGGAAGGAAAAAATTGATACTTAAGAGTCACATAAATCAGTGAGGCAAACATGCAGCCATCACTTCAACTGCAGGCTTATTTTAATCCTAGCTGCATAACATGTAACTCAGAATGCTTTTCCTGCTCTTCTGCTCAAAGAAAAGCATTTCATTAGCCTGAAATGAGAAATCTAATGATGCCACGTGTTGAAATACCTCATCGCCATTTGGTGCTACAGAAAAGCCTGCTGTTTGTCCTCACACTCTTCGTGCAAGCGTGACTGTTTCTCTCTAGTTAACAAATTTTAGCTTGCATTAAACCTTATCAGTAAACATGGCAGTACTGCAAAATCAGCAATTAAGGCCTCAATAGCTTCCACCAATTAGAGCTGTTGCGTGCCAAGAGCTACAGCAGAGACAGATTGTGCGTTGGGTATATTAACTCATTCTTTTTGCAGTGGAACAGCTAAGTGCCTCTTCTCTGGCCACATTAAAGTATATATAGTTGTTTTACAGTGACATATGCAAAAAAAAAACCCAACAAACAACCCAAACAAAAACAAACAAACAAGAAACCAAACAGAAAACAACAAACAACCTCCCCAGAAGGCTGTGAATTTTCATTTGGGACCTTTCAGGTCTATACAGACTGACTACTGCCTCTAACAGCGAAGTGCACCTTACACATTGCTATACCTGTTGCTACACAAACAGCAATTCTTTTACTGGTTTCAGTTTTGAACCATTTAAATTAAACTGGTTCATCACCTCTGTACCGTCATCCCTTACCAGTGCTTTTCCTGAAAAATTGCATAATATAAGTGCTCTGATGGGGACCATATTCACATTTTTGACTGTTTCTTCATCAGTCTGAGGGAGAAGGGAACTGTTACAATCAAGCTTTAGAAATCTGTTTGCATAGACATGGCAGGCAGAAACAGATGATAAATTTAGATGGAGAGAAATCTTTCAATGAAAAAAATAATGTGAGACTTTGAAGGATAGCTTTAACATTTCAGATGTTAGTGTAAGCTCTTTCAGGCAGGGACCATGATGTTGTCAGGCATTTCTATTCTCCCCAGCACATTTTGACAATGATTAATTTGCACTGCAGCACTAGAAATCATGAACAATTACAAGCTTTGGTTCTCCAAAGTGCTTCATATCTTCAGCACCTTTTTTATTTAAATGCAGATAAAGAGGTAAGCCTAGAAGAAACCATTAACATGACAGTCAGATTTCTTTCAGCAAGAGAATACACGCTTAAGTCTATACGTTAGAAAAAGTCATTCACTACATCTGTCAGGATAACAAGAATGCAACATTAACAGCAATTCACATAACAGAGTGCATTTAATATGATCATTAATATTTCAGACTGATTTTGAAACAGAGGAAAAAAAGGAGAAACTAAGATGCGTATGTAACAAAATTCATATTTCATGAACCCTAATTGCTGTAACTAGGGCACAGGGATTAAAGGCCTATGCCTAAGGCATCTGGTCCTGATGACAAAATATTCTACAACCATTTCAATTTTTGGTTTCAAAAATTAAGGTTCTTAACCCTCCTGATTCTGAAGAAGAACTGAAACAAAATCTGAACAAAACCCATCTATACAGCATGCATTGCTAAAATTACTTATCTACCTAGAAAAAGAATTTTGGAAATTAGGAACTGCTCTATTCACCTTAAATTTTAACAGCATTTTCTGGGATTGATTGAACTTTACTTTATGAAACTGCTGTAACAAAGGATTGGATAAACTTGATCAAAATTTTCACTGTTATGGCGAGCCCTGTGGCTGACATGTAACACCTGTAAACATATACAGTTTCAGAGACAGCTGCACAATCAAGAGCAGATTTGGCCCTCCTTAGCTGAGGTTTTTCTTCTGTGTTTGTATATAAATTCACTGCAAACAAACACTAGTGGTGATTAAAAATAAAGAATCTCTTGGTAATTATGTTGAGCTTCTGTTTTTACTATTTCAGTCATGACCATTCTAAGAGCTATGCAGGCAGCTATGCTTTGCTTTATCGCTCTCTAAAGTTTACTTCAAAGGGTAGCAAGTAACATTCCTCATTTCACCTCTCCTGGTTTAACTCAGTTCATCTATTGTACATTCAGCTCAGCCATGAGCATCAGCAAGAGCACAGCTGTGGCACTACTGTGGGTTGGCTCAGGTCAACAAAAATCAATATCATTTACAACTTCTTAAATTTTCCTAGGCTGAAAAAGCCTGATGTAACCAAAGGAGGCTGTATTTCTTCGTATACTTTTCTACTAACAAGTAGATACTTGGCCAATTAGCTCAACCCTTTTTAATTAGTACATCAATTAAGTATATTAGGAAGTATATCTGTATGTTTAAATGAGAACATATATTTACTCTTTCTAGTAATTTCCAGATTGCAGAAAGGAAAAGTGTGAATCATAGAATCATAGAATACCAGGTTGGAAGGGACCACAAGGATCATCTAGTGCAACCTCTCAAGGTTAGAAGCATAGTTAAAAGTGTTAAATTTGTTATCAGAAGATCAATAATTTGTCTACAGGCTGGTCAATGAAATGTTTCAGGTAAGACAGAGGTGGGGAAAAAAAAACAAACCACAACAAAAAAGATTCTAAACTGAACAAGAGACATCACCACACTACAGCTTTAAACTCCTTTTTGTTCAGATTGCAGTGGAGGGGAGATTCACCCACAGTATTTCTTTTTTAGGATAAATGACTATAAGCCACAGAATAACATTACACAGAAACACAGCAGAAACAACTGACTTGTTTGTTTCAATGAGAAAAAAAATAAAAACATCAGAGGCAAAAATTATTTACTGACATCAAGAGTTCTGGAGAAATACACCTCCAAAAACATTTTGAAATGCATTTAACCTCTGGGTTCTCTTAGGACATAAACTGCATTATGGTATAACTATGTCAAAATAATGTGTCAAAATCATGTCAAAAATATTTTAAAGTCTATAAAATATACACGTTTACTTTTCTGTTTTCTTCTTCAGTTCAAGAAATCCCAAAGCAATACATCTAAACACTGTAGGTATATTATCGTATAAAAGCTGTTAGAGTAACATTTATCCTCAAATAAGTACAGTATGAGGCCCACTAGTATAAATTTTCCTTTAATTCCCCATAAATCTCCTCTAACTCTATTCCATGGCTTCTCCACAGATTCCTTCCTGTTTATCATTGCGTGGCTTCAGTTCTCAAAGGACCTCAGACATCTAACTCTTCTGGTTTAACCAATGTCCCTTTCTTTTGCTCCCGATTCTTCTGCAATATTTTTAATATTTATATTTACATATTTAATACATCCTGGGCCATTATCAGGAATAACTGTTGTCAGAGATTCTGTTCCAATAGGTGAAGTTAAATCTCAGAATAAAGAATTTGTTACCCTCCTATTTTTAAAATCTCACCTTCACTAATTCACACCAGCTAAAATTTATGTGCAAATGTAAATTTACTGCTGAGAAACTTTTGGCTTGTTTCTTGTTACACAGCTTTCCCTGCAAAAATGTTTGATCTTATAACTTTTCAGAAGCAATTAAAAATGTACCCACACAGAATAGTGAGATCTAATTGAACAAATGATTACAGATGAAACAGATGATCTAGTTCATCTAAGTGTTCGCATTTACAGCAAAAAGTAGGATATTTGCCTATTTTTAACATTTTCCTTTCTTTTATTCTTCTTTTGGATGGGTCTACATTAGAATTTTCATTATTAAAAAACCCCTAAAACTCAGGGTTATTTTATGATTGGAAAAATGTAATATTATGAAGGAACTGGGTTTCATTAAACAAATTACTGGCTAAGCATGTTGACACTGCATAAGCTTAAGAGTATGTTCAACCAATATGCATCATATGAGTAAAGGTTTCCCAGTATCCTTTCAGACCTTTGCTTTGAGTTATGACCTACTGAAGAGAATACAAATCTTTCAGTGATTTCAAAAGGCTGGAGAAAATTTATTTATTTATTTATTTATATTAAAAGAAAACCAGTATCCTGACACTACTGGCTGTTACAATGCCTCTTCTGGAAGGGCTCACGCTAGCGTTACTATTCCAGACAAACAGCAATTTGATCAATCACTGTTTCTTAACATCATACATCTCTTTTCAGCGAACACTTTGATAGTTACTTTTTTATTGCACATATTGTGTAGGCAGATTTCCTCAAAAGACAATGGATTTTGTCATCTCTAGACTCTGTAAGTGGACTCAACTGATTTATCCTACAACCTGCACAAAATCCCACAAACCTTCCTCTATGCAAATACACACTCCCTGTGCTGAGCTCTGAGATACTAATGGGTAAAACGTGCAACTCAAGACTAGGTATTAGTATTACTTAGCAGAAAGCTTCACATTAGCCTGGAGGGTGAGGGATTTCCAAATTGTTTTGTGGAAGACTATGCCTTTTATAAAATTTGGAAATGAGAAAACTTTGATGTCTTCTCAATAGCTGACCAGTGATACACTGCACTAGGTAAGGACAAAGACATTGTAGTAACATTTCTAACCCTTCCTCCCCTACAAATAAGGTTGTTGCATTGTGTGACATGTACTTGACAAATATGGGTAATTTCTGCATGTCCGTGGTCAGACATATATATCTACAGTTGCAGACTAGTAACCCTAGCAGTCATGAAATTCTTTTTGTCTCAAATTCACCATATTCAGATCTCAAAATTGTTCTGCCAGTTAAGATGTGAATAATTCTACCTTCACCATTTTCAATACCTACTTTTAAAAGTGAAACCATTCAAGACTCTAGATTTTGTGCTACAATTGTGTCTCAAATAAAGCAAAAGAGAGATAAGTCCTATCAAAGTTATTAGCTTCAGACTTCTTGCCTTCCTATCAGTGACACCTGTTTCTAAGATGAAAATTGATGAGCAATCATTTCTTTCAGTAAGATCTAGGGGAAAAAAAGAAAAATATGTACTTTATATATAAAAATTAAAATAACTCAGATACATGAATGAATTCTGACTAAAGACACATTTTCCAATCAAAAGTAACAGTCTTCATACAACATTAAAATAGACAGTGACCCTGCAAGAGCAGGGCAGTTGGACCTAGATGACCTCCAGAGCTCCCTTCCAACCTCAATCATTCTGTGGTTCTGATGAGTCAAACTATTGAAATTCTGACATTCCAGTATTTTCTATGCAGTGGTAGTACCTAATAACAGTTTTGACCATGATCAGCGCTAGCCAACCCCCATATCTAAAGTGAGAATTTATCAAGAGTTTATACTTAAAGCAGACAAAATAAAGAAGAGGTGGATGAAAAGAGGTTATACTCATTTTACAGATGAAAAACTTAAGCTTAGAAAGCCTGTTTCCCGTTTACACTAATAGCATTCTTCACTATGGTGGCAGTATAAGGGGCCTTAATGCAGCTTTCAGTTTAATTTATGTAGCATACAAGGCTTCAGAATAAGGATGGAATGAATCAAAGCACTCAAGATTACAAATTACATCTCTGAAAAAGACTAAAATTTAGCTCTTCTAATATACAGTACAACATGTAAGCATAAAGATTTCCGCCTTCTAGAAAGAGGTTTTTTCAACACTGCAAAAAGCTCAAAAAAAACCTTATTGTAGTTTAAGAAACTAGGACTAGCAAAAAAAAATAATCAGTAAAATATCATTTATTTTACTACCCTTCTTGTTACAACTATGGTAAATTAACCTTCTAGCTTTGTTGCTAAGATGCTGTTGTTCTTTATATATATATATATGTGTGTGTGTGTGTGCGCTGTTGTTCTTTATATATATATGTGTGTGTGTGTGTGTGTGTACACACACACACAAACACACACATTAAAGTTCTTCTCCTGAAAGACAAAAAAGCAGGATTGCTTTTCTCCTCATTCACAAAAAAAAATATCTTTGTGTATTTGTAAGTCTCAGCCTTTTTAGGATTATCAGTAATAGTACACATGGATGAGGTTCAAAAAACCACAACTTCGAGAATAATAATACCAAGCATGAAATACTTCTCTGATACTCACAGAATATATTCTCAGACGGAAATTTAAGTTTCAATCTCTCTGAGACAGTAGGTAAACACTGTGCAACTTAAAAGCAAGAAGCACTAATACACAAGTAGACAATATGACTAACATAGTATTTGTCTTTGCATAATCAATGGAGAAAATACCATTAAGAACAATATCACATGAGAAGCTGGGCACCTTCAGTGCCTGCTACAGAAGTCAGAGAGATCTGAGCGTGTTTAGCAACTGAAAGCACTGTGCACTGAACAGCTCTAGCTTGCTTTCGTTCTATCAAAAAACATTCCCCTGTTCTTTTCGTGTTCTCATATGGAAACTCTAAATCCTGCTGGTGTTCACAGAAACAGTTTAAAAGTACAGATTCAAGAAGAAAAATAATCACTATTAAGAGAAAGTATTACTATTCTAGCTGCATCAACAAAAATTGCTTTCATTAGCAAAACAATTTCATTAGAAAGTACCTTATTATCATACTAATCTAGCAATTAATAATTTAGTATATCAAGTTCAGTGAAAATGGAAGTTTTCTCCATTCTTACTTAAGCCTCATATATTTTAACTTTTCACATTCTCTCATCACATTTGAGCTAGGGAATACATTTACTGCATCAGGTAAATACTATATCAAAGACTGCATTCTCTACAAGTTGTCAGATTAATAAAAACAAAAAATGAAATCAATTATAATAAATTATATTTATCATAATAGGTCCTAAAGGACTACACTACAAGTGTAGTCTCTTTCTAGGTGGTATACAAAACAATAATTATTAGTAACCTTTCTGAAAACCCTTTTTTATTTTTGTTTTGTATGACTCCACATATTCTTTTCTCTTTGCAGGAAAAATAAGTGTTTGCATGAGATTAGAGAATATACCGATTCACTTGGAGGGTAGAGGACGCCAGAGCAACAGGCCCTAAAAAATATTCCAAGGACAGAGAACAGCGAATACTAGAAGTATCATGGGCTTGTGCTCAAAAATGGTCCTAATCTGGTTGGTTCTACAGCAGTGAAAAACTTTTCACAGTAAACTTTGCTATTAATTCTTTTTTTGCAATGATAAGGTAGGGGAAAGATGCTGAAAAGCCTTTCCTCCAGTAGGCAGACAGTGTGTAACTTTTTCCTGAGATCTAGTCAACGCTGTGTGTCTCTAATTCCTTACTGACTTGTTGATGAATATGGCCTTCCTAAAGTTCAGTTCAGATGGAGATGATGAGGGCCAGTTTGGCAGCTGAACAACAGAGAGAAATAAGATCAATCTTTTAAGATATTTACACACTTTCATTAATTATCTCCCTAATTTATGTGCATCTGAAGTGAAGATAAATTCTTCTGAGGCTCCATTTGTATGGTCTTGTAACCTCTCAGTATGATGGCTATGACATGTTTCACACATTACAATTGTTAAAAAGCTGCAAAATTATTTTGTGGTGGAGTTCACACAGTCTATTTCATCAGTACCTTGCAGATAGCAGGCTTGGGTTTTTTTCTTAATTTCTAAGTAGAATTCAACATTAGCATTAACCTTCAAAATTTCACAGTTCTGATCCCAGCTTTCTGAACAAGGCTCTGCCTGTCCTAGTCACAAGGAGTACTCCTGAAGTCAGCAGATCCAATTATCCAGCTGGCTGAAAATCTCACTATTTGGAAATCTCTTGACTTGTACCAGGTTGTCAGTTCTAGTGGTTTGCTAGCTGCACTAAACAATCGTGCAAATTTTCTTCTCAGACATGATGCATGGGTGTGTATTCTGAATAGTTAAAATGTATTAATATAAAGCATTTATGTGACACAAAACTGTTATGATGTAGTTAAAGCAAACCCTACTCTCCCTACACTCTCTATAAGCTTGCAATTTTGTTCTACTGTACACAAACTTTCTCAACAAGATTAAAAGGCTTCCTTTCTCTTTGTTGATCTTTCTTAAAAAAAAAATATCACAGTATTTAGAGTTGAACTATGTATTTTATCTGGAAAACAGTTTTCAACAAAATGATGATTAATTGCAATAATACACCAGTATCTTTTTGATTCTTAGAGCTGCATTGCAAACTGAGGAGTTCCAAAACAAAATGCAGCACAATGTTTTCAATTACTATTTTAAATATGAATGGCTACAGTACACAGTAAAGTACCCACATTTTGGCTCACTAACATATTATTAATTTAAAGAACAGTGAGGAATATGAATCAGCATCCACACATTTCAAAGTATTTTTCACTTTCAACAAAGAAAATATTTTACATTGCTTGCTATGGCTGCATACATGTATATTAACTATATAATGACATTTGTGAGAAGCTGTTCAACTAGCAGATCTTTCACACAAGCTAAAACAAAAGACCAACTTTTCAGGGTGTAACGTAAATCCAAATTCCTTTGTTTACCTTTAAAAAAGAAAAAAAAAAAGAGCATTTCATAGAATGCTTTTTTAGAAATTTGTCATTAATACCTATCTAAAATTCTCTATATACAGTTGTATATCTGGTGAAACACTGGAACAGGTTGCCCAGAGAAGTGGTAGAGGCCTCATCCCTGGAAACATTCAAGGTCAGGTTGGATGGGGCTCTGAGCAACCTGATCTAACTGAGGATGTCCCTGCTCACTCCAGGGGGGTGGACTAGATGACCTCTAAAGGTCCCTTCCAACTCAAAGCATCCTATGATTCCATATAAACGTATAACCAACAACTGATTCACATATGCTGTTGCCTGAATATGTTGTTGCCAGGCAACCACTATAAAGCATTTTGCACTGCTTGCAAAAATCTGAATGAATGATTCGAGGTGAGTTTATTTCTAAAAAACTAGGAAGAAAACTCACTACTGAAATGCCATGAATAATTCCTTGTGTATTTCAAGGATTCATCAAGAATGTTCCTTCCATAATTATAGATTTGAGAAAGGATAACTCCTTTGAGGATGATTTGAAGGGCATTTTGCAACAAGGAAATTCATGTTCTATGCATGCAGCTAATGTTCCCATCTGGACTCTGAACCACAGCCACCGAAGTTAATGGGTGGCTTTAAATTGAATTCAGGATCTTTTCATTGGGTCTTCAATGTTCATTGTAAGGGAAAAATGACAGACTCCAAAATGAAAAACCAAAAAGCTATCACCTCACAGGAGATACAAATAAACACTCAATAAAATCTTATCATCTCACAATATGCAAGTGAAAGAGGTCAAGCCTACAAACACTTCTTTGTGCAATCATCATTCAGCTAAGGTATAATATCATTGAAACTAATAATGTTACACACAAAAGTAAAAATTGAAGCATCTGTAATCCATTGATAACATAGATGTGATATGCTATCTGCAAAAGAGAAACTATTTGTCCCTTTAAATAAGTGTCATCCATTATAAAATCAATAAACCTTTGTCTATCTGGGATATCTGGGAAACAGGAGGTGGAAAAGCACACCAAGAAAAGCAACTGGGAGACACACCAAATCAGAAATGCCTGATACAAGCCTGACTCACAAGTTTCTTTCAACACAAACATTAGCATTAAAAATGGTTGGACTTTCTGTCTTTGTTTACAATGGCTGCAATATATTTCTTTCCATTTCCTACACAATATGTTTAATCAATAAGAACTGGTCAAAAGCTCAAAATTATTGTTCTTTTCATAATGACCAAATTGGAAATCCATATATATTCCACTTAATTCTGCAAATCCATTCACATAACTGTAGCAAGAAAAAGTATTGAAAGCAGTAATTATTGGTATTTTAAATTATATTTTCAGTACATAAGTAGCAAATGCGAATGGATTTTTTAATGGATTACAGTAAAATCCTTTTAATTCTGTATCTCAGGTTGTCTAGAACTAGCGTCAAAAAGGAACTTCCTTTACATGGAAGGAATCTGGCATCTAAATCCTGTCAGCCTGGAGCTTTAGTAAAATTAAATTAAATTCATTATAGATAGGAATTAAGTTTTTAAAGTTTAATTTGAATAATTTTCATGCTCTGAGATGCAATTCATAGTTGAGATCATCCATCAGGATGCAGTTATAAATGGTAATCTCGGTGCTTTCAAACAGGCTGAGCAGATCTCCCATAGACACAACACCAAATAATCTATGGAAAGTATATCCATTCCAGGCTGCACTACTTTTTTGGGTTTTTTCATTTGTTTGTTTCTTTGAATATGCTATGGCAACTCAAAGAAACAGAAGAACCTTTACTCTGCCCTCTGTATTCATCATAGCCCATTTTTAAAGCTACTGTCATCAATCAGTGTAATTTCAAACTCAGGACATTTTGCAGATCCCTTCACTTTCTTCTCCCTAAATATATACACAATATCAATTAAATGTTAGGATTTTGTAAGACACACACTGTATCATTTCAAGAGGAACCAAACTGCAATCAGAGGTTTGTAGTCATAGCATTGTTAGGGCTGATTGATTGAGACTGGGTTAACAACAGAGGGAGAAACACTGTTCATTTCCAGAAAGAGTTCCTGTAATGATCTGAAAGTATGGTTAAAAATAGGAGGGTTTTATATGGTAAAACTTTTCATTTCGTAACTAAGAGCAACCTGTTATTTATTACTCAATTAAGACTGAATGGCAAGTACAATTTTCTCTTTGGATAGCAGTATTAGAGTATAAGCTGAATCACTCAGGAAATAATTCTTTTAAATATGCAGAAACACCTAAAATCAGTATTTATTCACCAACTGAGTGAAAATTTCTGTTGCATAGGATTCTTTTCTGCTGTTGCGAAGGTGTGCAAAAAAAAAATCCCTAAAAAAAAAAACCCACCACAGATTATGTCTTCGAAGGTTGATATGGGTCAAAACAAGACTATCAAAGTGACACAATGTTCGTTTTTAATTAGACTTCCTAATGTGACATCAAATTGTTTTTCTTCTAAGAAACAGCACTTCAGCAAGGCATGAAATCCTCACAGCTTAGTTTGTTAGGAGGCAACAAAGGGATTCAATCTCCTACAAGAAAGTTTCAGCCTATGAGCACAGCCAGCACAGTATAAAATTATGTCATATGAATTTTAATGCAACACAAGTATGAAAGATTCCAAAAGAACAAAGGCAGCACAGTCCCGTTCCACACTACACAAATGACCTATTCTGATCTGAACAGCACACCACATTACAAATTTATTTCAAAGGAGGGTCATGCAGGTCAAATGTAATGGCTGCAAGAATGAGGTATTTCCTTTATGTAGCATTAGAGAAAAGCAAAATATCAAACAGTGCAGGAATGCCAGAGCACTGAAAAGGAAGGCACATGTAGGCTGCAGGGAAACAGATTTTAAAAAGATGTTTTAATTACAGTTATCTTCACTCACTACAGTTTCAGAGATACTTGCAATACCTCAATGAAGATGTAACATATACATGTGAGACTGTCTACTACAAAGGCTTTAATATATATTTAAAATTTCAAGGCACCTTAGAAGTGTTTTATATACAGCTCATGAATAACAAAAGCAAGGAGATAGGCTACTAAGTGGCCTAACTGGCTGGTTCTCTCTTCGTGGCCTGACACCTCCATGGCAGACACCATGATCTTCCCAATGGAGGCAGATGTCCGATTCCAACAAGGGAGACGCTGGTAAAGCTCCTCATTTTGGCAAGCTGACTATATAAATCTACATTGAAATAAGCTACTTAACAACATAAAGGTATCAGAACAATGAGGTCCACTTGAAAATACTGGACTGTCAGAAAATATACAGAAGTGCATTAAGACGTAAATCCAATGGTAGGTGAGAAAACAGTCTTGATGATCAGGTATCACTCAAGAAAAAGTAAGGGCACATTCTCACAGTACTTCTTGGCACATATTCCCATCAAGACTTAGGCCTCTTCTTTGACATCAGACAACCTTTCTGACCAGAATCACTTACTGATGGCAAAATAACTCTGAGTCCTGATCGCTTGGTTCAGAATGGCTGTTCATCCATCCTCCATGACTGGAGCCAGCACTCACACGTACTACGAATCCAAATTGCTTCTATGTGGGTGCAGGTAGATAGGGTAACAAGCACTTAAAGCAAGGTATAGTCATAGTAAGTCAGAGGTAAACATGTGATACTTTGTAAAAAAAAAAAATCCATAAAGAATTTCTATTTTACAAAGTATAAAATCAATAAAATGAGGCAATCAGAAGACTTGTGACTTGGGTTTTTGAAAATTAAATTCTTGAAAAACTAAATCCTACCAGAAAGTTCACATCAAGTCAAAGGTCATTGGTTTGTTTGTTGGATTTTTTTTTGTTGGTTTTGTTGTGGGTTTTTTTGTTTTATTTTGTTTTTAATAAAAATAAATATGCTCTCTGATTTTGCTCTGTGGTATTATGTCACTCAGTTTTATCTGAAACTTCATAGGCTGCATTAAACTGAAATAGCTTCTATTTGATTACCAGCCAGGGCTCACTCAGTCACAGAACAAGACAGAATAAAAACTGCACTGGAAGAATCTCTGTAATGAGCTGGATTCCAGCCTAAAGGTTAGAATTAGTTTTATTGGCCAAGTCTGCCACTAAAATTGGTCTTAGTCACCTTGGCTCTCCAAGTTCTAATCAATCCACTTTTCAGGAGACATCAAAATATTCAAAGAATGTACACTATTATGACCAAAATAACCCAAACACACACAATAACTTCCAGTGTATAAGAATGAAACATGACTAGCAAGAGACACAATTCAATTTACATATTTCAAAATTATCTTAGCCTTAGTTTCCAGAACTCATAGTTCTCTTCCCTACTTTCAGTATTTTTTGGAGGTCAAAAATATTCATTTGTTAACAGACATTTATATCCCTGAAAACTGATGTATTCGACTACATTATGAGAGCTCTAGTGTAATTCATTAAGGTTTGGACTTGGAGCTAGACACAAGGGAAAAAAAATACAAACTTTTAATGTTTCACTCGGTGAATAAAAATTGCATTAATTTAGATATTCAGTCATTAGAATCCAATTAGCTATGGATATATATGCACATATTCATACCTTTCAACCATCAAATCTCATTTGAATTTTGATACTATTTTCTATAAAATATAATCCATTTTACATTGTACTTAATAGATTTATTCAGATGTGCATCCCCATATGTCATATTTAAGCTTATACTACCACCTGCCTGAGGCTGTGTAGTCTGAACTGTCACCCCCACACACCTCTTCAGTACGAAAAAAAATCCTCTATAGATACTGTATGAATTGTTTCACTTCTGCTTAGTGTAGAAGTATGATAATCATTCTGACCATGAATAATACCAACTGCAAAAAAATGCAGCTATATGTCCCACTAAAAAATCAGAACGTCTTCGAGATATTCAAGCTACTTAAAACACGCTGCAATAAAATATCACTGTCTTCATAATTTCATTTTCACAAGGCAGTAATTATCAAAGATTACTGTAATATGAACTCTACATTTGTTGCATATGTCCTGTACATATAGGTATACAGAGATACGCATATGCATAATTTCGCTCTTAAAGGACTCAGATATCTTCAAATACAGATTTGCAAATCAAATAGACTAACTCTGTCTCCAACTACCAACATCAAGGTAATGTGATACCACCATCTCACTGCTTTGTTTTGGGCCCATGTAATAACACTGCTGAGCTGGGGAAAAAAATGATGAGCAAACATTAAGCAGAGGACTGCAGAAACAAACTAAAGCTTAGAAATTGCTTCTTCAGATTGACTAATGCTTGAATGATGCATGGAGTGACTCTGAGGTTTCAAAATCATTACTAAGAGCATCCATCCTTGTTGAATTTACACCATTTCTCAAACATTTGGAGTTGCTGCTATTAAAGGATTCGGACAAAACTCTCGCTGCTCTTTCAGAATTAACATCCCTGCCAAGGCAGCACAGTGCTCCAAAGGTCAATTTATGATTAGTCTCCCACCATCCTGTACACTATGTTTGTATGCGAAGCACACCATCTAGGGGGAAGGGAAAAGTAGGGAGGAGGAGCAAGAGATAAATACTAGCACTGTGATAAGCTCACAGAGCAAAACTTGGAGGAGGGCAGATTTCATATCGCTCCTACCCTGTTGGGTTTCAGGCAAAGAAGGAGAAGGCTGCCCACCCTCCCAGAGGGGAGAGCAGGAAGGGACTCTCCACTTTCCTGCACATCCAGAGGAAAAAAGAACAAACAACAAGGTGAATCCAGGAAGAACCCCTGTCCTCTTCCCCGACAAGTTTAGTCTCTAGCCCACAGGGACCCTGGTCTTTTGGGATTACTGGCAACACCAGTAGCAGTTCAAGCCAGCATAAGCCTTGGGGCTCCCAGCTCCCCTGAGCCTTCTCATTCTCACACACAAAGAGTTGGAGAAAGCCCAAACTGGTTGAGTCCCTGGAGCGTCTGAAGTTTCGGAAATCCTGGCCCCTGCACACACTCTGCTCCAACTTCCCTGCCTTTTCAAGGCTTGCTGTACTCTGCCAGGCAAAGTGCCCATGGCCAACCTGGTAACACGCTGTTATCTGCGGCCTCGCTGAGCAACCCGGGGCCACCATCAGCTACGAAGCCGCCTCTAGTTTCGATCGCAGCCAGTCCCTGCATCAGCCTTTCCTCCATGCGGCTGTCACTGCCCCTCCCCTCCCTGCCTGTCTCCCCCGGCCCTCTGCCTGCTCCACTTCCCCAGCCCCCCATGCCCTCGGGCACAACCACCTCACCCCCGATTTTGTGTTACTAGTGGGATGCTCTGGTACCATCCTCCAATATTTTCAGACCTTGCCCTGACTGAAGGCATCCCTTTCCCTAAACTCGAGGGAGAATCTGTGCACAAAGT
>NW_010181934.1:0-709 GCF_000695765.1 Mesitornis unicolor
TGGGGGTGGGAGCCCACGATGGTCACCGTGGGTTGACAACGATGGGTGCCATGGGGCGGAGAGTTGAGGCCATGGTGGCCACCGTGACGGTCGTCATGGGGCTGAGATCCCCACGTTATGGGGCCGTGGTCCTCACACCCCTCTCTGCCCCACGGCGCCAGGCCACCGAGGAGCCCCCGGCCACCAGCGAGAACCTGCGGCCCTTCAACCTCGTCATCCCCTTCACCGTGCAGAAGGGCGAGATCACCGGTATGGGGCACGGAGGGGGGGACTCGGGGAGGTGCTATGGGGCGCAGTGGGGCGTGAGTCAGCCCCACGGCTGACGTGGTGACCCCCAGGGGAGGTGCGGATGCCGTCAGGGAAGACGGCGCGGCCCAACATCACGGACAACAAGGACGGGACGGTGACGGTGCGCTACGCCCCCAGCGAGAAGGGGCTGCACGAGATGGACATCCGCTACGACGGCAACCACATCCCCGGTGAGCGCTGGGGCACTGGGGGGCACTGGGAGGGACTGGGAGGGACTGGGAGGGACTGAGAGGTTGGGCGGCCATGGGTTGAGCATCCCACCATGGAGTCCCCATGGGGTCCTTGACCGTCGTCACCCATGGGTTGGGTGTCCCATCGTGGTGTCCCCATGGGGCCCTTGACCATCGTCACCCATGGGTTGGGTGTCCCATCGTGGTGTCCCCACGGGCCCTTGCCCATT
>NW_010181934.1:756-2975 GCF_000695765.1 Mesitornis unicolor
GTGTGTGTGTCCCATTATGGGGTCCCCCTGGGGTCCTTGACCATAGTCACCCATGAGTTGGGTGGCCCATTGTGGTGTCCCCATGGGTTCCTTGACCATCGTCACCCATGGGTTGGGTGTCCCACCGTGGTGTCCCAACAGTCCTTGACCATTGTCCCCTGTGTCCCCTCCAGGAAGTCCCCTCCAGTTCTACGTGGACGCCATCAACCCACGCCACGTGAGCGCCTATGGCCCGGGGCTGAGCCACGGGATGGTCAACAAGCCCTGCACCTTCACCATCGTCACCAAGGACGCCGGGGAGGGTGAGTGGTGGCCATGGGGACACCAGGAGAGGTTGGAAGGGGCTGGAGACCCCCAACACCTCCTGATGCCCACCTTGTCCCCCAGGTGGGCTCTCATTGGCCGTGGAGGGTCCCTCCAAGGCGGAGATCACCTGCCAGGACAACAAGGACGGGACCTGCACCGTGTCCTACCTGCCCACCGCCCCCGGTGACTACAACATCATCGTCCGCTTCGATGACAAACACATCCCCGGCAGCCCCTTCACCGCCAAGATCACCGGTGAGAGGGACCCCCATCGTCCTGGGGCTCCACCAAGGGCCTTGGGGCCTCCCTATGGCCATGGGGACACCTGCATGGTCATGGGGATGTACCATGGCCCTTGGGACCTCCATATGGCTATGGGGACCCATCACATGGCCATGGGATCACATGACCTTGAGGACCCCATCACATGGCCATGGGGACCTCATGGTGACCCCATCACATGGCCTTGAGGACCCCATCACATGGCCTTGAGGACTCCATCACATGGCCATGGGGACCTCATTGAGACCCCATCACATGTCCTTGAGGACCCCATCACATGGCCATGGGGACCTCATGGTGACCCCATCACATGGCCTTGAGGACCCCATCACATGGCCTTGAGGACTCCATCACATGGCCATGGGGACCTCATTGAGACCCCATCACATGGCCATGGGGACCTCGTGGGAGACCCCACGCACCCCCAGCGCGCTGTCCCCTTGACCCCTCTGGTGTCATCTCGGCAGGGGACGACTCCATGCGGACATCGCAGCTCAACGTGGGCACCTCGACCGACGTCTCGCTGAAGATCACGGAGACTGACCTGAGCCTGCTGACCGCCAGCATCCGGGCGCCGTCGGGCAACGAGGAGCCCTGCCTGCTCAAGAGGTTGCCCAACCGCCACATCGGTGCGTGGGGGACGTGGGGACACAGTGGGGACAGGAGGACCAGGATGTGGGTGGTGGGCATCCAGGGAGGAGTGGGATCTGGGGGTGGGGGATGATTGGGGTGGAGGGTCTCATGGTGTCGGGTGCCCAGGGATGGTGGAGGTGGCCAGGGGCTGGAGATGGTGGCCTGGGATGATGGAGGTGGTGTAGGGTTATTGGTGGTGGCCAGGGCTGGAGGAGGTGGCCAAGGGTTGTTGGTGGTGGCCAAGGATGACGGAGATGGTGGCCAGGGATGGTGGAGGTGACCAGGGCTGGAGGAGGTGGCCAAGGCTGGAAGTGGTGGCCAGAGATGGTGGAGATGGCCAAGGGTTGGTAGAGGTGGCCAAGGGTTGGTGGTGGTGTCCAGGGACTGATGCAGGTGGCCAGGGATTGGTGGTGGTGGCCAGGAGTTGGCAGAGGTGGCCAGGGCTGAAGATGATGGCCAAAGATGATGGAGGTGGCCAAGGGTTGGTGAAGGTGGCCTGGGATGGTGGAGGTGGCCAGGAGCTGGTGGAGATGATCCAGGATGGTGGAGGTGGCCAGGGTTTGACAGAGGTGGCCAAGGATGATGGAGGTGGTGGCCAGGGATGGTGGAGGTGGTCAAGGACTGGGGGTGGTGGTCAAGGATGATGGAGGTGGCCAGGGGTTGGCGGTGGTGGCCAGGGATGGTGGAGGTGGCCAAGGATGATGGAAGTGGCCAAGGACTGGAGGTGGTGGCCGGGGCCGGTGGAGATGATCAAGGACTGGTGGTGGTGACCAGGGGCTGACAGAGGTGGCCAGGGCTGAAGATGATGACCAAAGATGATGGAGGTGGCCAGGGGTGGGTGGTAGGGGCCAGGGGTTGGTGTTCGTGGCCAGGGGATGGTGAAGGTGGTCAAGGCTGGAGGTGGCCAGGGACTGGTGCAGGTGGCCAGGGGTTGGTAGAGTTGGTCAGGAAATGGTGGAGATGGTGGCCAAAGGTTGGTGGTGGTGGCCAGAGGTTGG
>NW_010181934.1:3544-3752 GCF_000695765.1 Mesitornis unicolor
GAGATCGGGGACGCCAGCAGGGTGAAGGTGTGGGGCCAGGGCCTGGTGGAGGGACGCACCTTCCAGGTGGCCGAGTTCATCGTGGACACGCGCAGCGCCGGTGAGGACAACGTGGGGTGGGCATTGCCGTGGGGTGAGGGGGTGGCCACGGGTGGGATGGGGTGGTGGCCATGGTCATGGTTGGGATGGGATGGGGTGGTGGCCATGG
>NW_010181935.1:0-2600 GCF_000695765.1 Mesitornis unicolor
ACTCACGTTGACCACCCTCTGGAAGTCCTCCAGCCCGTGCACCCGGTCCTTCTTGCTGTTGTAGGTCTTGACGGCGATGCCCACGCCGGCGCAGTTCACCGCCAGGTCCAGCCGCCCAAACTCCTTCTGCGCCAGCGCCAGCGCCGCCTCCACCTCCTCGGGGGACGTCACCTGTGGGGAGAGGGGGACACCACATTGAGGTGGTCCCCAAATTGAGGTGAACCCCACATTCAGATGGACCCCATATCAAAGTGGATGTCACCTATGGGTCCAGGTGGACCCCAAAACCCACATGAACCCCACATTGAGGTGAACCCCACACTGAGGTGGACCCCAAATCAAGGTGGACCCCAAACCCAAATGAACCCCACACCCAAGTGAACCCCAAACCCAAGTGAACCCCACATTGAGGTGAACCCTACGTTGATGTCAACCCCAAATCCAAGCGAAACCCACAATGAGGTGAACCCCACAATGAGGTGGACCCCAAACCCAAGTGAGCCCCACATTGAGGTGAACCCCAAACCCAGGTGAACCCCACATTGATGTGGACCCCAAACCCAAGTGAACCCCAAACCCAAATGAACCCCACATTGAGGTGAACCCCAAACCCAGGTGAACCCCACACTGAGGTGAACCCCACAATAAAGTGAACCCCACACTGATGTGAACCCCACACTGATGTGAACCCCACACTGATGTGAACCCCATGTTGCTGAGGACCCCAAACCCAGGTGAACCCCACAATGAAGTGAACCCCACATTGAGGTGAACCCCACATTAATGTGGACCCCAAACCCAGGTGGACCCCAAATCCAAGTAAACCCCAGAATGAAGTGAACCCCAAACCCAAGTGAATCTCACACTGAGGTGAACCCCACATTGATGTGGACCCCAAACCCAAGTGAACCCTACAATGAGGTGAACCCCAAACCCAGGTGAACCCCACATTGAGGTGAACCCCAAACCCAAGTGAACCCCACGCTGATGTGGACCCCAAACCCAGGTGAACCCCAAACCCAGGGGAACCCCACAATGAGGTGAACCCCACATTGATGTAGATCCCAAACCCAAGTGAACCCCAAACCCAGGTGAACCCCACATTGATGTGGACCCCAAACCCAAGCGAACCCCACACTGAGGTGAATCCCAAATCCAAGCAAAACCCACAATGAGGTGAACCCCACATTGATGTGGACCCCAAACCCAAGTGAACCCCACAATGAAGTGAACCCCACATTGATGTGGACTCCAAACCCAAGTGAACCCCAAACCCAGGGGAACCCCACAATGAGATGAACCCCATGTTGATGTGGACCCCAAACCCAAGTGAACCCCAAACTCAAGCAAACTCCACATTGATGTGAACCCCAAACCCAAACCCCACATTGATGTGAACCCCAAACCCAGATGAACCCCACAATGAGATGAACCCCACATTGATGTGGACCCCAAACCCAAGTGAACCCCAAACCCAAATGAACCCCACATTGAGATGAACCCCAAACCCAAGTGAACCGCACATTAATGTGGACCCCAAACCCAAGTGAACCCCAAACCCAAATGAACCCCACATTGAGATGAACCCCAAACCCAAGTGAACCGCACATTAATGTGGACCCCAAACCCAAGTGAACCCCAAACCCAAATGAACCCCACATTGAGGTGAACCCCAAACCCAAGTGAACCCCACATTAATGTGGACCCCAAACCCAGGTGCACCCCAAATCCAAGCGAACCCCACAATGAGGTGAACCCCAAACCCAAGTGAACCCCATATTGAGGTGAACTCCACACTGAGGTGAACCCCACAATGATGTGAACCCCAAACCCAGGTGAACCCCAAATCCAAGTGAACTCCACATTGAGGTGAACCCCATGTTGATGGGGACCCCAAACCCAAATGAACCCCACATTGAGGTGAACCCCAAACCCAAATGAACCCCACAATGATGTGAACCCCACACCCAAGTGAACCCCAAACCCAAGTGAACCCCACATTGAGGTGAACCCCACGTTGATGTCAACCCCAAATCCAAGCGAAACCCACAATGAGGTGAACCCCACAATGAGGTGGACCCCAAACCCAAGTGAACCCCACAATGAGGTGAACCCCACGTTGATGGGGACCCCAAACCCAAGTGAGCCCCGCGTTGATGGGGACCCCAAACCCAGGGGAACCCCACACTGAGGTGAACCCCACAATGATGTGGATCCCAAACCCAAGTGAACCCCAAACCCAAATGAACCCCACATTGATGGGGACCCCAAACCCAGGTGAACCCCACACTGAGGTGAACCCCACATTGATGTGGACCCCAAACCCAAGTGAACCCCAAACCCAAGTGAACTCCACAAGGTGAACCTCACATTGATGTGGACCCCAAACCCAGGTGAACCCCACACTGAGGTGAACCCCACATTGATGTGGACCCCAAACCCAAGACCACCCAACCCAGACAGCCCCCCCCTCACCCCATAACCCCCCCAGGGCTGCTCACATCGGCGGGGGCGAAGGCGCAGCTCTCGCCCAGCTCCGCGGCCACTTTTCCCCCCTCCGAGGTGCCCAGGTCCAGCAGCACCACCCGGGCCCCCTGCCC
>NW_010181936.1:0-18091 GCF_000695765.1 Mesitornis unicolor
CTCCTGGCCCTTAGCCGGCCGGGCTTGCGCAGCCCTTGTGACGGGGGTGTCCTGCCGAGAGGGCGTGAGGAGGGAGCAGGCTTCCCAGCGTTTCGCAAGGATCCCCTGCGAGGACGGGCGGCTGGAGAATACTCTTACCAACAGCAGTTGTTAGCAAAATGCTGCTATCGATAGTAGTCCCTAGAAAAGGTGTGTGTAGAAGGCTGGGTTGCTAGGAAATCATTCTTAATATAGATCGTTCATGTGATCTGGATCCAGGGAATCTGTAGGGTTTCCTCGATGGTTGTCTTTGTACATTCCTTGATTCAGTAACCCTGGAAAACTAGTAAATGGGACATGACATAGTCATGTGCTCTAAAATGTCCTCTTCATTCCAGTTTATTTTTTTCCAGCTCATGAGTGAGAAGGAACACATTTCAGTGCCACATGCACACACACTGTCAAAATAGGCTGTTTCTAGTCAGGAAAGTACTAGACACCACTGATGCATGGCCAAGTTGCTTCCTGCCATATGCTGTAAGCTTTTGCCCGTTTAATTCTTAGATTATCTTTGAGCTCAAATGGGATATAAGCTATATTATATTTTTAGTTACAGCTATATTATATTTTTAGTTACATCTTCAGAGGGAGAGGCAGATTGGCTAGACAAATAGGGCATCTAGCCCAATACCCTGTTTCAGATACTGGCTGGCATGAGCTGCTAGTGAGAAAAGATTAAGAACTTCAGAAAAAGGTAGTGGAAGATAACTTACTTCTCACGTGTTTAATACCAGTCTCTGCTTATGTTTGGTTTACTTTCTGAGATGACTTAATATCCCAAACAAAAACATTACTGTTACTAACTCTATGAATGTTGTGTATTTTATGCATAACAGAGTGAAGCTCTATAGGCACTTCAGAGGTCATTTAGTTTCTCTGCTTCCCTCAAGACAAAATAAGCTGTATTTAAATAGTTTCTGATAGGTATTTGTATAATTTGAAGATTAAATTTATTACTTCACATATCTTCTCACAGCTGATACTCCTTCTAGCAACCTTAGATGCTTGTAGTGTTGCTGTTTCTCCCATTGGTGGTCTCTACACTTAACAGTCCCAGTCCTTTCCATCTTCTCTTACAGGGATTTTGGTGTTCAAATGCTTCTTAATGTATTGGCACAGCTGACATCTGGGGAATAAGTTTCACAGTTTTCTCATTATGAAAAAAGTACTTAATCATTACAGTGTGTCACTTTTGCTTTCTCTTCAGGTTATAGTTGGTGTGTCTCTGCTTATGTTGATGTAGGATTAAGAGTTTGAGAGTCATAAATAATTAGTAGATTTTCAGTCTGTACAGATATCCCTGCTTCAGTACCTTCAAAAAAATTAGTGTTTGACAGCAAAAGATTAAGTAGAAACAGGCTCCAACTAGAGGGTCCGAAAAAAACAATGGTGGTTTTTTTTTTCCTTTTGTATTAGCATATCTCCTCTGTCCTGTAAGATCATTATAGTTCTGGTAAATAGACATTGCAGAAGTAGATGCTCAACTCTTCCATTCCCCCAGTTAACAGAAAGCCTTTTGTGACATCCTCATTCTGATAGCCCGAAGCGATTCCTGGTTTATTGCCAGAACTTGTAGAACAACACCCCCCCTTCAAAACCAATCCTGTCTCAGTACTTACTTACTATAGGAGCAATTTGTTGCTGTATGCAGTATTGTGTGTATCTTCTTCTAAGGTGATTGACTTTCCCGAAAATTTTTTGTAAGTTTGGAAAGTGATGATAGCACGCTTGCCTGTATACCTTCTCTCCCCTTCAGAACCTTTTGCAAACTCTAAATGCATGGAAAGATACCTCAAAAGTATAAATAAAAGCCTTATGGACAGGGTGAGTCCCATTTCTTTATGGTATCAGTCAGTGGGCACAAGTCAGTCCTATATTTTCCACTGCAATGGTGACTTGGATGGTGGGGTAGCCACTGTCCTTGTGGGTGACCAGAAGACAGTTTTAACAGCTCCTGTTGATCACTTTCTGCGTTGTTAGTCCAGTGATACTCAGTCAGGGCTGCTATTTGGCTTGCCTCATGCTACTCAGAGGAAATAATTTGACATCCATGTTGCAAATGGACGTAAGTGGAACCAGAAGGGGCAAGATCTATTTTTCTTAAATGATCACCATCTACCCCAAATATGGTTTGTATTAATCTTTTCCTTCTTTCACAGGCAGGATTGAATGTTTTTGGCAATTGCACCGCATCACTCAGTGGGCTGAGTTTTGGTTTTATTCTTATGAAACCTAGTTTTAATCTGACAGGAGGATTTTTCATATTGCAGTGATTTCTAGTTCTGTGTCAGCATCTTCTTTAGCAATAAATGCTTAGTTTTGTATGTTGTTTGTGAAGGTAAAACTCTCAACTGTGGTCACAAACACTGGGCCAAAACCTTTGCTGGCGTAAACAACATAGGCCATGGGAGCTGTAAATGCTTATGTACTGGCAGGGGTCTTGTAGCCTGGAGAATAAAATAAATTGTCTGGACTGTGGCCTTTTAAAGATATACAGACTGTACTTTCCATAACGCACCAAAAATCTGACCGTTCTTACAACATCATTAGACATTTTCTGGTGCAAGCAGGTAAAAACAAGTTAATAGCATTATGACTGCCATTTGGTAGAATCAGGACATTTGGGACCCCAGGTAAAGAAAACAGTTAAGCCCTTCCAGTGTGTTGTGAAGTGCCTTTTCTGCATAGGGATGATTTCCTGAAAGAGTCTTTAGGTTTGATTTACTACGTTATAGTCTTTCCTACTGATACACATTTTACTGCTGTATACTGTACTGTATATGCAGTATAGTACTGATATATATGTAATATAAACACCAGTAATTTAAAGTTTCAGATACCCAGAGAAATTAAAAATTCTGGCCACATTTTAAAAACATTCCTGCGAACCAGCATTTTAATCTGCATATTGAATTAAGCAGTGTATGAAATAAGTTGAGGATTGGTCTATCGAATTCAATAAATATATGAGGCAAGAATAAAAGGAAGTTAATTGTCAGGAATGGGAAGATCTTTGAAATGAATTATCTACCTGCTCATTTACACTGCAATTTGTGTTGCAACACAGTGCTCAGATAGGAGCATTTCCAAACTCCCATGATCCACAGCTAGGATACAGGTCGGTGGAGCATGCCTTCACAGCCTCTGTTTTTTCAACCCTAGGAAGAAGGGGTTGGAAATATGGAGATGGGTAGTAACACTTGAAAAACATTCAGAGTTTGGCAAAGGTTTCTGGGTAGCTGCTTGGCTGTGTGAGCAGAGATTTTTTAGAGGTGGTGTTAGAGATTGCCTAGGAACAAATCTGTACCACTTTATGGATCATTTCAGCAGTTTTGTAACAGGTTGTGACAAAGTCTGCAGTCAATGCAAATCTTGTGAATCCTATGATAGATGTGCCACAGAGAGAAAAAGATCTTTCTGAAATGGTATCTTGATATAACGACATGAAGCATCCCATAGATACATCACGGGTGCGAAAAGATTCCTCAGTCCTGGATACCGGATGGTTTTGTTGGAGATGGGTTGCTGTCAGAACAGGGATTTTGGGGAAGATTTTCAAAATCATGGCAAAGCTAAACAACAAGACCCTTTAATGGCAAGTCAGAGACGTTTTCTGTGTGATGGCTGAATCACTATATTACTCATCTGGGAGATTCAGTGACACATCCAAACCTCTCGCTGAAGTGATGATGTTCTCTCAGCTTTTATCGCTGTCCTGAAATTGAATTTGTGAATATGCGTGTTCAGTGTCCTTACACTCAAGATGGATCCCCATCTTCTGACACACTTTAACAGCAAGCAGAGTAATTTCTTTTTTCCCCGCAAGCGTGGGAAGAACTAGTCCTCTGGCCTAGGTGGCCATAACAGTAGCAGCCTTTTGTGTTGAAGCCATAGTCTTGTAGATCATGAAGTCATGGTTATAGTCCCCTGATAAAGAAGTGGAGAGCCAGGCTGGAAGGCAGCAGCATGGAAAAAATGGGTGGTATAACTGTTTGAAATTATTTAATGAGGGTCATAGTATTTCACAGCTTTATAACTTACCAAAGATGAGCTGCTCAGGGGCAGCAAAAAGCAGGCTTGGTACTTCATTACTTCCTTTTGACGGAGATAGGAGGATGTTGCTTTTTCCCTAAAGTGCTTGCAAACCTTGTGATAAAGGGGTAAAAGTTCACTGAGCCAGACAGCCACCATTGCAACAAACCAAACACAATCTAGGCAAAAGCAAGTCCACTTAATAGCATTTGTTACATCAAGCAGTGAATGATGCCTGTGGCAACAGGGCTGCATGGCTATGCCCAGTAGGTTGCTAAAATCTGAGAATCAGGACATGGTCTTGCAATATTCAGTCAGGGTCTGTAAAGCTGTAACTGGACTTCAGCAGTTCAGGAAAATCTTGTGATCATTGGAAGAAGTTAGAAATGGGGATAGTTGACTCCTCCCCCTGTGATAAACTTGCCAGGGAAGCTTTGCATTGTTGAAGAGGACCTGACTCCGTATTTTCATTGTGATTCTCAGGAAGAGGAATGGCAACACCATGAAGCTGCAGCAGGGCACGTGGAACAGAAAGGAGGTGGATTATAGCCCACTGAAAAATAATGGCACATCTGACAGTGGTGTGAAACATAGCAATCTGCTTGGTTTTCTAGGGTGGAAATTGTAGCGCTAATGTAATTTTAGACCTAGGCTGGAAGCTTTGACTGATGGAACATGTTGCTAGGTGGTGTTTTTTTCCCAAAAGATAGTGTGCAGGACAACCAGAAAGAAAAGGGGACTGACCTTCACTGGAGGAACAAGGCCAAAGATGAGACCAGAAAAATGAAGAGACTTCTTAATAAAATAAAATTAAAAAAACAACCAAACAAACAAAAAACCAAATACAAAATAGCAGTGAAGTTAAAGTGAAAATATGGAAAAGGATGAAATTAACCAAACAGAAAATGCTTAAGTTAGAATAAGTAATACAGTGAAATTGCAGTTCACTGCAAGGAAGTGCTGATTCAGACTGGTAGCTAAGATGAGCTGAAGGTGTTATGACATGCTGCAGTCATTTATGTCCTATGTATGAGCTGCCCACGAGTTTAGTATGCTTTTGGCAGCTGCTAGAGGTAAAAAGCCTTTGGAGTGATTCTGCGTACATAGATGAAAGTGTAGACATGTCCTTGGACAAATGCTTAAGGCAGAACTCTTGGACAGTGGACAGGAACACCCAACTAGGAGTAGCAGAAGACAATTAAAAGGGAGAGGAAAATGTCCTCAGAGTAAGTGGAATTGTCTTTCCTAGTTAGACGCAAAGACTTTAATGAGCAGTATGGCCAATTGCAAATATGCCAGAAACTGTAAGCCAGTTGTTCATTGCCAGGGTAATCTAGTATTTGGACAAAAATGAGGTCATCTGTGAAGAACAGCCAAGACAAGCTTGAATATGAGCTGACAGAAGTGATATTAGCAACAGAAAAAAAGGCATTCTGAAAACTCAAGGATATTGTTCAGTCTCCTTTGTTACAGGATGTATATTCACAGCCAATCTGTGTTATATATAGATGTAATTGTGGGTTCCTTTCTGATGTTGACCTCTTAAAAAACGCATGTCAGTGACACCTTCTGTCCTTTCCAGCGAGCAAGGAAACAGTCCTAGTCTGACAGATTGTGACTGGCTATTGTTATTCAGGCCTTCCTTGTGTTTTGAACAGGCTGTAACTGTTCTAGTTAGTGCAGAACAAAACTACATGACATGCCTCTTCAGGTTGTATGATAACTGGCTTACAAGCTACAGAATTTGAAACAGAGCTCGTGTCTTTGGTCTTCAGCTGCAGAGTGTAACAGCGATAGCACAGGGAATGCGTGAATCCAGGCCTCACAGTTTGGTTGTTCCATTGGACAGTAGATCTCTCCATACTAAGGCTAAAACTTGCCTGTGTGAGTACTGGTCTTTGGTAGTGGCATGACTCTAAACATGAAGAGCTGTTGCTGACCTCTTTGTCTTCCTTCTAAGTGCAAAGTGTACTTCTTAAATTTATATAGGGAAAGCAGGATCACACAACAAAACAACATTAAAAAAATTGCCGTAACTTAAACAGTGAGGTACCAGCTAACACATTCCTGTGCACAAAGAGAAGCTGTAATAACAAACAACAACTTTGTGCTTTAAGTTGCTGTGTTTCATAACTGCTAGTCATGCTGTCTAATACCGGGAAGTACTCAGCAAGGTAGTTGTGGTATAAAAACCTGTATGGAGTAGGGAATAGTTCAGCTTGACTTTCTTTCTTTTCAATTTGCTTCCTGTGAATTCAGATATTGGGATGACACCCAGCTTCTGAAGACTAGTTCTGTTGTAGCATGCTGTGTATGATTTAAGCTGTTATGGTTGGAAACATTGGCTTTCTGATACTACAGCTTGTGACTTCTTGGTATAGAATGGTAGAGACTTACTGAAGAAACAGTGTATATGGCTATTACAGAGAGAAAATCTGCTATAGGCAAACTACTGACAAACTGTTCTTGCATTTTTCCATGCTATACCTACTGTTAGACAGAAATCAATACAGCGCTATACCACTTGATTTCCAGGAAGATAGCCATGAGCAATGATATATAGTTGGTTGCCTTAAAGTGACACATTTTTAAAAAGGGATCTTGTCAGCTTTGTGCTCAAAGTTTTCTGCTTGAGCTGTTACAAAACACAAATGCCTGGAGCCTGTTGCTACAAGTAAAGGTTGTGGAACTCATGGGGATGTATATGTTCATGAATAAAACTGAAGTTCTGTATTAGAGAACCTCTCGTTCACTGCTACCTTATATTTACATTGTTGCTATTCAGAGCAGTTAAGGCTACATGTAGAAAAATGTATTCAGTTCAGAGTATCTTACTGATAGAATAATGCCACTAAAAGTTAGTGCATTAATGAATAACAGCTTGATATGATGAAGGAATGAACACTTGAGAAGAATTTAAAAAACAGTAACAAAATTCAGCATGCCAGGTATATTTGTGTGTGAATGCAACTAGGAGATACAAGAAGGAGTATAGGAATTTGTACCTGAAATTGTAGCACAGAAGGGTTGCATATAGAATGAAGTAACAGAATGAAAGAGAACAAAGGAGAATATAGGCTTTGGGTAATAATATCCCATTGCTAAGATATACTAGACTGTGGTATATCTTACATCAGCTACAGTTCTTAAATAATTTATATCTGAAATAATTTCTATCTGGAGTGAACAATATATTTAGGTACCTAGGAAACTTATACATTCACAGGAAAATAAAAGCCACAGTAATGATTTGTATTAGCCAGTTCATACTGCAACTTTATATATGGTATAAAGATGCAGATACAGATCTTTGCCCCACGTCCTTCACTAACTTTGAGGATCTGCTTTGCATTGTACATTTCTGATCTCACTGATATGTATTATCCTTCCTCTATTTTACCATTACTCTATACCATTTATTAAGGGATCTTCCTTTCCTTTATCTCCTTGTGGTTTTTTTACTCCTCTTCTATTGCCAAGCTTACTGTTATATTTTTTCCTCTTTTCTCTGCTTCCTTTAGCATTGCCTTAGATACAGCTGTTACATTTACAACTTATACAGAATAAGTCTTGTCAAAATAATTCCTTCTAAGGGTCACCTTTGGCAGAAAGTTATTTGGATAAGAGTATTTGTGTGCCGTATTTATACTATCACTTAGCTGATTCTGCCAAATTCTGCCAAAATTCTGACATTACACAGAGTTCCTTTTCCTCTTGTATCACTGTCTGCAGTAACAAGTGCTTTGCAGTCAGAATTTAGCAAACAGAAATTATGGTGGTCATACATAAGGCATGGCAAAATCAAGCCCAGTTTCTCAGTACTGAAACTCCTCTGTAGTGCCAACAGCAGTAAAGCTTGCTTTAAGAGATAACCCAGAGAGATATGAATTGCAGTCTTAAAGCATCTCCTGCACTGAGCTGTGAAGCATTCTTTCTAGAGCCAAGGCACCAATTTAGAAATTGTCGTTGTTACTTGGAATTCTGGTATGAATATTTATAATGAATCCTTTAACTTCCAAGAACATAATTTTGTACGTTTTGTGATTTCTTTTTGGGTTTGTTGCAGACTGGACTAGGAGCTCATTGTCTTGCTGGTGTATAAATGTGTGGAAAAAATGCAGACCTTCTCCAGAATCATGGATCCTAAAAGATTAAAGAAAATGTCAGACAAACATTAGTGGTTAAGACATGTAACATTGTGCTTGTTTTGGTTGGGATAGGGTTATTTTTCATCATGGTAGGTAGTATTGGGCTGTTTTGGATTTGTGGTGTTTGGAAAACAGTGTTGATAATAAAGGGATATTTTCATTATTGCTGAGCAGTGCTCACACAGGTCATAGCCTTTTTTGCTTCTCAGAACACCTCACCAGTGAGTAGGCTGGGGTTGCACAAGAAGTTGAGAGGCAACACAGCTGGGACAGCTGACCCCAGCTGACCAAAGGGGTATTTCATACATATGATGTGATGCTCAGCAATATAAAGCTGGGGGAAGAAAGAACGAAATAGAGAGGGCATTCAGAGTTATGGCATTTTGTCTCCTGAGTGACCATTACATGTAATGGACTGCTGCTTTCCTGGAGATGGCTGAACACCTGCCTGCTGATGGAAAGTGGTGAAGGAATTCCTTGTTTTGCTTTGCTTGTGTATGCAGCTTTTGCTTTACTTATTAAAGTGTCTTTATCTCAGCCCATGAGTTTTCTCACTTTTGCTCTTCCAGTCTTCTCCCCCATTCCACCAAGGGACAGAGGGTGAGTGGCTGCATGGTGCTTAGTTGCCAGCTGGGGTTAAACCACAACAGTCCTTTTTGGTGCTCAACATGGGGCTTGGAGGGTTTGCAAAAAAAGCAGATTTGATTGGACTGTGCTGGATTGAATAAATAGCTGTTATTGCTGTTTAGCTATTTATTGGTAGGCTCCTGTGCTTGCCATGGGGCTTGTTGCCTTACTGTATATTAGAGTCTGTTGCTCATTAGTGGCTCCTTTTTGCTTGCACTGCTTGCTGTACTGCTGTACTGCTTCTCATCTTACTCAGCTGTGCCTGGGAACATTTTGATAATAGCAATGATGATAGGGCATTTCTGTGCTGCTGTACTGGACAAGCTGGACCTCCAGCATGAACTTTAGTCAAAGGGACTGTGACCTGTGGATGAGTCCACATGAGAGCAGGACATCCTGAAGCATCTGTGGCCATGGCTGTGTCTGTGCCACAGCGGGTGTACTTCTGAAGGGATTGTGACTGTGGGTAAGGCCATGCTGGCACAGGTATATCTATGAAAGCATTGTGACCCATGGAGGAGGCCATGCTGGAACAGGTACGCCTCAAAGCAAGTGTGGCTGTGGATAAGTCTATGCTGCAGCAGGTATACCCCTGCGGAGGCTGTGGCTCAACTTGGAACAGGTACTTCCCTAAGGGACTACAGTCTATGGATAAGTCCAAGCTGGAGCAGGGGGAAGGGGAGGAGTTCATTGCAATGTGAAATCCTATGGTCTGGTCCAAAGTAACCAGGGGTGGAGGCTGTAATGCATACACCTTTAAATTGTTGTAATCCATTATTTGACTTGCATGTTTTAGGAATTACTATAGCAGGAACCACCTGAACCAATGGATGGCAGGCCTTACAAACATATGAACCACATCAGTATCGTAATAATAAACTAATGCTTCCTCATTCTTTACATTATCATTGTCTGCTCCTTTCTTTGTCACTTTCCTGCCTCTTTTCTCTTGCCCATCCTTTCTTCTGTAATTTGGGCCACTTGTCATTGAGCCTGTAAAAATTGATTCAAATATATTTTGTCTATAGTTAATTAAGCAGTGAGAGAATATTCTTGGAGATATGTATGCATCCAAGACTGGGTTCAAGTCATGTCAGTATCAATATATCCTGAAACACTTAGGCTGCTCATGTTCATATTTTAGTGCCTTTTCTGAGTAGATCCTTTATGAAACTGCTTGCTAGTATTTGCTCCAAAGTTATAGCTCATAAAATATTACTTGACTTTTATTATATCACTATCTGTAATAATCAACTAAATAGTTCATTCACCAATTATAGATTGTTAAACAAGAGGTGTTAACATTTTCACTATCCTGATATTTTATATGCAGTCCTTAGCAATGTGGATAAATGTATTTCAGAAATGCTTATAAATTATTACGTCAGTCGTTGATTGCCTGATAAGCTTAAATCAAAAGGAGCCTTTAACAAATTACTTTTGATACATTTGATTTGATGAAAATTTCTCAGATTACATTGACATTCTCCTGGTAGGTTCCTGTTGGCAGCTTCATACTGTATATTACATGCATGTCAGTGTGTAACAACAATAGTATATGCAGGTTCTTTTAAATTAAATGTTTGAAAAACTTTAGTATGAAGTTGGGTAATCTCATCTTTGTGTGTGTTCAGTGTACTGTTCTCTCATGAGCTGATGGTGAATAATGTGAGCTTTGAGAGGAGGGTTGGACCACAATGCCTTCAGAGCTTGCTTTCTAAATGATTTCCTAAATTATTTTACAATTCTATGTTAATAATTAGTTTCTTACTGGAGATCAGGCTATTGAGTCCGTGTATTGTCCAATACATACTATTCATAGTGTTACTGGAATCTATTCTACATACCTTTTAATATTTTTTTAATGTTACATTTATGCAACTTATTAAAAGTTTAACTGTGCATCACTGAGAATATTCATACTTTGTTTAGACTCAGATGACCATCAATGCCTAGAAATACAGCAATTCATGATAAGCACCTGTCTGCTTTGCAGCGATCACGTGCTTTGTGTAAAGCTGTATTACGTATCTAATTTTGAAAAAAGTTGGCCTATAGTGCCTTTGTGTACCAATCTCACTCCAGGGCTTTCTTCTCAAATGTTTTGTGAATTATGGTCTGAAGTTGCTTTGCAGGTTATTTGTACCTCAAGGTTTCTTAGAACATTTCATGTTGTCAGAAATGTCCCAGTAGTTGGTCTCTGTCTGCTTTCCTGCAGTGTTTTAGGTGTTATGGTCTCATTTTACTGCCTTGTTTTCCTTTAGAGCTTTTAAAAAAATTATTTTTTCCTTGCTTGCCCCGCTACATTTCATTCTTCTGACTTTTGCATCTGGCTTTTTTTAGTGTCCTCCAGGGCATGTCTCAGTGTCAAGAGGCAGATTTGGTAAGGTGGGTTGGTGTCACAGCCTGTGATCTACAGGAACCCTTGCCACAGACAGAAGTACTACGAGCAGATACAGGCAGGGAAGAAAAGGAAGATGTGGTTAACTGCCCTTGGATACAGATGAGCTATTGACTGCATGGTGATGGGATCTTGCCCCTTGGGAATCAGCAGTTCCTGGCTTCTGCTGAGTTCCTTCCAGGAAGTTCAACCACTGACTTAGAAAATAAAAATACAGTCTGACATATAATCTGTAACAAGTTGCTGACCCTTGTATCTGAGGGATGAGAGGAGACTATTCTCAGTGTTCACACAGTTCTTTTCTCTATTAAGTAGTAATTCTTTGTCCACAACCTTAAAAAAAAAATCTAGGTTGAAGCAATAAAGTTCAGTCTTGGTGTGTAAGAAGTTGCTTTTACAGATGATTGAATTCAGCTGTGTTCTGGGGTGAATGTAACAATTGTTTAATAATGTGAAACCTTAAATTATATCCAGCAATAATTCTGTAGGGGAATTTTGCAGGCAGGAAGAAGTTAATTATCCAAAGCTGGATCCAGATCAAGATTAGGCTTATTGGCTCACACACTCTGAGCTTGAGAGCTCTGAAGTGGTAACTGACATATGCTATGCTGTAAGAAGGTACTTTTCCAGCCAGCTCAAGAAACAGCTTTTTTGCCTGCTTATTAATCAGTTATGCTTTTCTTGAGAAAAGAAATGTAACCTAACACTTCAACAGTTACTGAAAAAAAAAACCTAAGTAGAAGCTTTTTAGGTCATGATTTAGGACTTCTTAATGCCTTTCCATATCATGGATGCTGGCTCTTAGATGAAAAATTTCTGCTGGTAATAAAATTACAACTGTTCTTTTTTCTCAAAACTAGTGAGAGTCAACATGACAACTATGTTTTCAGTGTTCTCATTGAACATGAAGTCATCATGATGGCATGAATATCTTGAAGAACCGTAGCTAGATTTTCATCATGTTAAGGGCTGGATGTTCCTAAACTGTGGAGTTCAATTCTAGACCAGCAGAGCTAATGGGTGTTTTGTTAATGACCCTGTAAGGATGTTCTCTGGAGAATTAAATATTCAGCTACTATTAAAAAGTTAAGCATGAGTATGAATGAATATTATTCCTGATTCTGATTTAATTTAAATAAATAGGAATTTGCTGTTGAGTTCAGTAACAGTTGGACTGGACTCCCATTGTTAAATACTACAAAGTTCTGCTGACCTCTACTAACCTCTATTGTTTTTATGGAACCTAAGTGATCAGTACTATGAATTTGTAATGATTTACAGAAAAATACTCAAGATCAGGAATTGTCATAAGAATTATTTTATTTAATTTTTAACTTACAACTTGTCTTGACACACAGGTTTAAAGATTTTTGAGGTTATAGTCCATACTTCAAGTGAAGTTTGTATCTGCCTCTAAAGTAACTTTAGTAAGGATAGAACTCAGACTCATGAAGGAGTGGAAATAAACCTGTCACTGTCCTCTTAAGATAGCTCAGAAATTAATAAGAAGAAAATAATTATTTGCAGTTATAACAGGCAAGATGTTTTGAATTACCTACAGACACAGGAGATCATTGTGAAAGTATCTTGAGCTATTCAGAAACTTTATAAATTACTACTATACAAAAGTGAAGTTATTCCAAGATCCATTATTAGTCTTTTTTTTGTGTGGTTTTAATTTTTTTTTCATGCTTTTAAAATTAACTGAAAGTGTTCTAAGGATATACATGCCTGTATCTGGTAAGAGAAATCCCTACTTCAGCAGCAACCTTCTTATGCTAGATGAGACTTTATATTGATAACACAGTGTGTCTGTGTTAAATGAGGTTGATCTGTATGTGCTAGTTTTGTAGAACTATTTTTTTGCAGATGAGTATAAAATGCAGACAAAAAGTTATATCCTTGTGTCTGAAGGAATTCATTTTCAACAAGGGAATTTCATCTGTTTGCACAAAAAAATGTAGTGCCCAAATAATGTTTTGTGAAAGTTACTGATGTACAAATGGAGACTGAAAAACAAAGTTTCCTCGGAAAAGCTTAATGCATAAAAGAACGAGAAGAGGGAAATTCTGATCTCACCGAAGTTAATTTTTTTCCATTGTCTTTTACAAGGTCAATTTTCATCTTCAGTTTTCCAAAAATATGCTACCCAGGTGTGTGAGTGAGTTCTAACCAGAAATGTAAAGAAAAGTCATGATAACAGAGGTCTTCTACGTTTTGAGCCTTTAACAATACATTTTTTACAGTATCTATTTTTTCAGTTTCTGTTGTTTTTTGAAAAATATCTTGATTTTTGAAACATTGATGACATCACTAGTGTCAATTCCTTTATGAAATGAAGCTCCAGTATAATGATGAAGTGGAACGGAAAAACAAAAAAACAAGAACAGGATGCTTATTGCTTGACTGTCTGACATGCACACAGCTTCATGGAAAGGAAACACAGCAAATCCACTTCCTATTCAAGTCAAAGCCTAATGCTAAAAAAAGAACTAGAGATAATAACAACTAAATAAGTATTCTGAAAAGGATCACAAATTATCTGGGTAAAAAGGAAGAAAATGCAAGTAACAAGGTTATTGAACAGATACAGAGCATGCTGTGGCTCTGTCTACCATAATTTGGGTAGTGTGTAGATTTTAGATCCTTTAGATCCTTTAGATCAAAGAAAAAATATCTTCTGTTATTTACCATACACAAAGAATGTTATGAATTGCTTAAAACAAGTTGCTTTAAGTAATAAATTCCTTTAAAACCCCACCACATTTCAGCATTTCAATCTTCTCTATGTCTTGCACTAAAACCTCTGGGCTTTTTGTCAGCTTTTGATTACATTTGTAAAATGGGCATACAACTCACTCTCCTGTAAAAAACAAACATATTTCTCTAATTATTATTGATGTGTTATATTTCCTAGGTCACTTCTCTGAATACTTGCCAATGATAGAACTTGCCTACCTTTGTGACATATCTAAAGACCTGAAATGAGTATGGTAGGTACAGCAAAAGTTGTGTTGTCTAATGTTGATATGGAAGGTTCTTTCTAGCCTGGCAACAGAAGACAATAACACAAGAATGAGATTTGATAGTTCACCTATCATCTTAGTCTAATGTTTGTTGTGGTATACAAGTAGTAGAGTCAAACCCTGCACTGTTCCCCTCAGATGCAAGTTTGTTAAGACTTCTCATAGCAGCCTGTATTTCCTAGGCAACAATCAACATTTAAATGGGGTCTGACATGCATTTAAATAAAGATTTGAACTTGTGACCCAGACTGTATAAATTTACTGACTTTAGAACTTTAAGAATCTGTAAAATTTTCAGTTTTTTGGAACATCTGTTGTTTTGCTAAGCCCAATCATCAAGCAAAGCCCTTTGTGTTCTCCACTAACCATGATTAACCATCTGGCAGCTATCTGTAGATTTAGTTCCCCAAACTATAATTTCTTTCCAGTGCTAAGCCTAGGAGGACAACTAGAGGCCTCCATTGGCGTCTGCTTTTCTGTTATTTTAAAAAATTACTTCCAGTATTTCTGCCCAGTACTTAGCATCCTTATTTACTTTAGAGTATTTCCAGCAGATGGGGAGGAATGTTCCATTTTCCTCACATTCGGCACATTTCCAAAGAATGCTGATTTCTTTGCTGATTATTGCAGCAGAACAAGATACTGCTGCAATAATATGTTTCATAAGGGGTTTCTTTGATGGCTGCCCTGCTTGATGATGCCAGAGATCTATTACATGCCACTGCTCATTGTCTTACCTTGTGTTGCTTCCACTATGCCATGAAAGCAGAAGTGTAGTTTGGAGAGCCAGTGTACTTTGAAGAAGTATTCTAGGTCTTCTTTACTGCCTCTTAAGAGCTCTGTATTCATGAAAACCATGCTAATTGTGTCAGAGAGTTACAATATAGAATCATAGAATCATAAAATGTTCTGGGTTGGAAGGGACCTTTAGAGGTCATTTAGTCCAACCCTCCTGCAGTGAGCAGGGACAGCTTTATGTAGATCAGGTTGCTCAGAGCCCCATGCAACATGACCTTGAAGATTTCCAGGGATGGGGCTTCTACCACCTCTCTGGGCAACCTGTTCCAGTGTTTCACTCCCCTCATTGTAAAAAATGGCTTCCTTATATCTAGTCTAAATCTACCCTCTTTTATTTTAAATTCATTTACTCCTTGTCCTATTGTAACAGACTCTGCTAAAAAGATTGTCCCCATCTTTCTTATAGGCCTCTGTTAAGTATATAAATGCTGCAACAAGGTCTTCTCAGAGCCTTCTCTTCTCCAAGCAGAACAATCCCAACTTTCTCGACCTGTCGTCATAGCAGAGGTGTTCTATCCCTCTGATAGTTTTTGTGGCCTTCCGCTAGGACTGCTCCAACAGGTCCAGGTCTTTCCCATGCTGAGGACTCCAGAGCTGAAAGCAGTACTCCACATGGGGTCTCACTAGAGTGAAGTAGAGGGGCAGAATCACCTCCTTTGAACTGCTGGTCACGCTTCTTTTGATGAAGCCTAGGATACGGTTGTCTTTCTGGAATGCAAGTGCACATTGCTGGCTCACACTCTGCTACAACATACAGGATTTGTATTCTGAATATATGAATCAGTACCATTGCAAGGCTCGAGACCACCAACTTTCCATGCACTTAGCAGTATTCTGAAACCAGTGAAGCTGTGTTGAAGTTATGTTGATGTTGAAGTAGTTTACTGTTAGGCATGATGAGAATGGTGCTGTACTTCATCTTTGTAATGTAATGTCAGAAAGAAGAAAAACTACTGCTTTCTACCATACATTTTGTGGCGCACTCTCAAGTTGTACCTAGGTAAGATTATTTGAAGGAGCATTCTCAGCAGCCAGATTAGTGCACATGCACTGCAACAATTCTGTTCCAAGCCTGGGAAGTACAGATAAGAAATAGAAACATTAATCTAAACTTCATGGTTAAATAATTATTGGTAGCAAGAAGCCTGCCTTCCCAGTTCTTTCATTAGATGATTCATCCAGATCAGGTCTTATATCAGTTCTGAATAGACTGAAGTCGCTGTAGTTTAGAAATCTGTCCTAAGAGTTTCTGAACCTTTTCAATCTGTGGTAAGAGAGGCTGTGGGTACTGTAGCTACATGATAGGCCTTTCTGTGTGTGCATAGAGAATTTTATGCAAGAAGCAGAATAGGCTCAAATAACATTAGTGGGGAAAGTCCAGGGAAAGACCATGGGAATAGGTTTCTAATCTTTCCAGGCTGCAATGGAGGCAGAAGCTGTTTCGGAGTGTATTCTGGAAGAGAGAGTGTGGAAGGTTGCACAGTCCTCAGGGAGCTCATGATTTGGCAGGTGAATTCCCCCTTTACAAACAAGCTCATAGCCTTTAGCTCCTGGCGTCTTGCCTGTTTTTCTGGTTTGAAAAAGGAGGGGTGAATTTCCATGTATAAAAGTACCTCTGTTTACAGTGCACCTCAAACAGTTATTGAGCAGCTGCCACACTTTCTAGCTGGCCTTAATGACATTCCATGACAGAGAAATGCTTTTTCTAAAAGCACCAGGGAACATAAAATATATGGGTTTTGTGATTTTTTTATATAAACACTTGAATTACATTGGAAATACTGTTCAGATACAATTTAGAGTTTGTTCTAAAGAGGACAAGAAGTATTTGGGGAAAAATATGTTTGTCTTTCTATTTTCACTTTCTACATCAAATCATTCAAAGCATGTGGGTGCTGATTATACTATTTCCTCTCTACTTCTTGTAATGCTCTTCTCTAATAGAAAGACTAATGTAAGCATTGCTGTAAAAGAGTCTGTCACACTTCTTTTTTTCTTAACCTCAGGAGTGTAAATGAATCTAAAAATAAGTTTTACAATTCTAAAAATCTCAAATATTTAGAAAATTGCTTAAAATGCTTTATAATATTAGCAAACCATCAAGAATTTTTATTAAATATATCTTGAAGCTTCTGTGCTATGAGACAAAAAGGGTTCTGAAAGGCCTGCTGCCCTTATCTGCTGGTATGTTTTGCAGCCCAACAGCATCCCAGAGCTCTACAAATGTTATTTTAAAATTGACTGTAGCATTTGAAGCTAAACCACTCACTTGATTGTTACTGGCCCAATGTGCCTCTACAGTGATTTCACACTAGCATATGCAAGAATCCAAGCAGCTGTATTTTAAAACTGGCCTTGTTATGTCTGTCCAACACCAAATGCAATTTTCCATTTTAGAGAATATGTTTAAATCTCTGCCTTCTAAAAATAGTAGTGGGAATAAGGTAAGGGGTAAGAGATGCTCTGCAGGAAGATTAAAGAGCTCTCTGTGTAAAATATCCTTGAAAAGGGTGAAGCTATGTAACTGCTGAAGGAACATGGATTTCTTAGTTTATATGCTTCGCTGACATGTTTGGAAGAGCACAGACTGTTATCGTTAATTTAAAAATAGTTAATACTTAGAGAAAACCTAATGAATTATGCATGTGTGATGATTATATATTATCCACTGCTAAAATGCAGCCCCTTCCAAGGGCGGTACACAATGACTGTTAAGGAGTTTATCAGCACTATGATGGTTGTATATATCTGTGTGCATAAACAATGTCTGTAAACCACTGATAAAATTCCACATTTAGATAAAAAGAGAATATGACAATATGAGCTTACAGAAATCAAATAGCAAGGACGTTAGTCTCATTTGGAAGACCTTGTTGTCTTGCAATGACAATATGAAGGCTTTCAGTCTATCTGAGAATTAAAAGGCCCTGAGAGAGTAGTGCTAGAGGGAAAACAACCACTAGAGGTGTAAGAAAGAGAAAGCAGACATTTCACACAGAATCACACAGAATCTTAGGAGT
>NW_010181937.1:0-7947 GCF_000695765.1 Mesitornis unicolor
ATTTTATTATCCTAGCTTTTGCAGAAGATATCTTGATGAAAAGCATGAATTTCAAAAACAAATTTGAAAGAAACCACTCATGGGATTTGTATACTTTTCAGCAAGGCATCCACAGTTATACAGAACAAATTGCCACGTATTAGAGAAGTAACTATTGTGAAACAGACAAAACCTTCTGTTTATAAAATCAACTAAGTGGCCCAAGATACTTATGGATTTGTTCTAAAAAGTAATAGTAATTATTATACTTTAGATAGTGGTGTACTTTGTTCCTGGTTCAGGTTTGAGAACATATATGATCCAAGATCTGTTGCTTTAACACTTTCTATTTCATTTGCTCCTTATCCAGTAGCACAGAATTTTACATCTCATTAAAGAAAACAATGTCTGAGATTTTTCAGAAGCATTCACTTCTGTCTTTGCTCTATTTTCAGAGCCGTTAATATATTCCAGAAAAGTATCAGTTGAGGTAGAATTAAGTGATTTCCTATTGCTTTTGAAAAACTACCTCAGAAGGAGACACTGTCCCATCAGCTTCCCTGGCACATCATAAAACTGATACTTTCCCACGTTATTCATACTTTGGGAATGGCCTGATAGTAAGGAACATTGCTGTTTCTCAGGGACTGCTCACCTGACTGTCTCAAAGCAATGCAATTCCGCTTGGCCATTTCCCTTCTCTGATGCCATTATGCCTGCTTTGTTCTGTGGAAGCTTCCTAGGGGCAAGGATTCAGGCCAAAGTATTCTGTGATGAGTAGCAGGGAAAGGCAAAATCTCAGTTTTGTGAGCATGAATTTAGATACCAGAAGGCACAGGTTTTACAGTGGGAAGACCTTACTGCTTCTAAGAAAACCAGCTTCCTTTGAGGCATGACAAACACTCAGCTGTCAAGTGTGCAGAGCCAGAAGTGACCACTGCAGCATGGATATGTTCACGTGCTTGCACACAAAATCAGACTTTGCAATGGAGAAGGCTCTGGCTCCTTGCCCACTCTTTTGCTCTAAAGATCCAACTTACAAAGTTGGCTTCAGCTTGTCACATTGCACAGTAGGAGCCACATTCCTTGTGTTTCAAACTCCAGAAAGAGTACTTAAGCACAATCAATACATTGACAGAAACACAGGATGATTTGTGAAAGGCTTACATGCAGACACTAAAACATTCTAGCAAACACTTGAAGTTGAGCAGGACTTAAGTTTTCAAGCAAAAACATTTCTTCCTAGAAATAGCAATAGATTGACTGACTTCAAAAGAGTTCATGATAATGTCTGGACGCTGTGTCCAAAACAGCTCCTGAAAATGTCTACAATTGTGCATATGTCTTCTTTCTGGTTTTAAACTTGAGGTTTTTTTCCTTTGTAGCTGATACTTAAATACATATAGAATTAATAGTAAATAAAAAAAGAAAAGTGAAACTGTTTGTTTTATAAGTAAAAACTAGATGTGGGTCAAAGAGTGTTTTTAAAAAATAGATGTCATTTGATGTCTTTTATTACTGAGACACAGTAAATTTAGAGCAGTATAAATCCAGTTATCTCAAAAATTCAAAATTTTTCATGAAATTAAAAAAAAATATTCCTTAGTTATAAGAAAAACAAATATTTTACCTAGGTATAGTCAATGTGTTACTGTTAGTAGTATCCCTTTCACAATGTCTTGATAACACTATTCATTGATACATAGAGATTATCCAGTCCTCTAATCATGACTATCATCACAAGAACTTAATTTGGCACTGAAAGGAGAGCAGCCAGAAAGTAAGAAAAAAACCAAATGAAACACCTGCACTTGTTAGCATTCATCAAGTGCTATTGTTTTCCACAAATCTCTGAAATCAGCTGAAATTACTTTTTGACCATCTGTCTTTCCTTCCTGTCTATCACTGCGTAATGTTCCCCTCCCCCAAAAGTACCCCTCCTTTACTTTTGCTAAGCAAAAGCACTTTGTTCCTGAGGCAACAAAACTATTTTGTGCATCTCATCTGGAAAGGACATGACACCATCAGCATTTTAAGTCCCTACAGCGCTGTGGACTGGTTAGATAACACATGCTGTAACACTCTTACAGAGAAGAGAAAATCTTTGCTTTTTCCCTGCAAGGTGGTTAATGCATACATTACAGGATATTTTTTTTTTCATGTTTGACATAGAATATCTGTTTCAAATATCCGAGTGTGTTGCTGCAGAGGGCAGAAGAAGTGGATGTAAGAACTGGATGTAGTTTGCTTTTCCCTTCAAAATCAAGCTCTTCCAAGATTTCTTATTAGATTTTTTTACTGTTTTCATAGAAAAATTGAAGTAGGTAATAAAAGTAACTTCTCTGTAATGTTTCATATTTGTTACACTACTTTAACATTTAGTTGATGAGGCACTATTGAAACTTGCGCAGTTCTTTGGCTTGAGTCTCAGATGCATAAAATCTAATTTTTACTTCTGTGTCTACCACTGAGGTTTTTTCACAGCCAGGCATACTTTGGGTTTAGTATCTTCATAAACAAGATGCATTTCAAATTAGTCTCATCATCATTTTTTACAGTGTAGAGAAATGGAGGGGGAAGGACTTTCATTTCAATTTGATGTAATGTTTTGAGTCAACACAAAATATTTTTTGTTGTTTTGCCAAAAAAAAATCATATTCAGCTGTGAGTCAAGGCAAGCCACAACCTCCCAACTATTTTATTCTGGCTGTTACATTGAAAAATATTCATTAATCACGCAGAGGTATGCTGCCGCACACCACAGGATGAGTGGTCATTTGTTTTGCACTTCTCTGAGTGCAGAGAGAGACAGTGCATTCCTCCTACATGTCCTTTTTTCTCTTTTTTTTTCTTTTTTTTTTTTGTGAGCACATTGCTGTTGATATTTGCCAAACCAGCACCATATCTTAGCATTATCACATGCCACTGGTAGAAGAGTTATTGTACATCCTGCCCTTTGGTTCCCTATTCAACCTAAATCAACAAGGGAAATTTTAATTCAAGGTATTTGCAGCTGTAGTTGAGGGTTCCTTCTTCTCTGTGTTTGCCATTTATATGTTTACATCTTTGGAAGAAGCACGAGTTCACCAATGCCAAGGTTGTGCTGGGAATTTGACATGCACTGCGTAAGTGTATTTAAGTGTTAAGTGTATCACTCAAGCTACTTAAATATAAAAAGTGTTTTACAAGCCTAAGTTTCAGGGTATTATGTTTAACCCAAATTCTCAGCCATTCTGCAGGTTTTCTGAAGTTTTACCGTGTTGCAGAAATCACATTTTAACATCTCAAAAGCTTTTCCAAAATTAATTTTCCAGCCTCAGATTAATCCTTGTCATTTCAATTGGTGTGCAGTAATTTTAACTCCTTTGTCATAGGATTTTATGCTTGTTCTGGAGAGGTGTATCTGATGATATTGAACATGCACTGGTGTAAAATTGTATCCAACAAACTCTGTGTTGTGTCCACAGCAGCTGAAAGACAGAAAACTAAGAAATTAATCCCATCCATTCACTTTAAATCAGGAAACATGAAAGAGCTGAGTCACATTCCGATCTGTGATGTCAGTGTGAAGTAAACAACACAGACTTAAAAACACACACAGCCTTAAAACTAATACCATCGCCTATGTAGCAGATCAAATTCAGCAATTCTTTATGATGCAGCTAGCATCCAGGGGTAATTCAGTCTTAACTCACCACCTCCCCACACCTTCAAACACCAATGGAAACAAAATGTATGTCCCACCACAATTAGAAATGGAAAATAATGTGTTTGTTGAATACCTGTGTAATTTCTTAAATTACAACGAAATTAAGTTAAGCATTATATTAATGTAGATTGCACTCATTTTCTTGCAGTTTGCCATGCTTTTTCTGTTCTAATTTAATTTTCTGGAAAGTAGCCTTCTTCATTTGTTAGTTGCTACTAAGAGCTCTTATGCTTTTGTCTTCTGAGACAGGACAGCCTTTTCTCGTCAGCTGAGGGACAAGCTCTAAAGACTTCAATGTTTTTAATGGTTTGCTTTCTTTTTTGGTCAATCTAAAGGTTAAACAATGTAATTTACCAACAATCTTAAAATTAAAGAGTGAAATAGAAAGGATTAAGAGCCTGACAGGATGCAATATGCTCTGTACGTATGGTAGGGAAGTCTTTTAAAAACACTTATATTAGGTAAAAACATTCAACCCAGCACACCTCTACCATTCCTCTGGATCATCATCAAGTCAGCTTTCTGTGTTTTATGGAGTTTTTTTGTTTGGTTTTTTTTCAACCCTTGTCTTTCCAGAAAAGAGCTCTACATGCATATTTGGTTTCATCTGCATTCAATGACTTTTCTGAGCAACAATATCCTCAGATTTGTTATGATACTTATATCTACATTTATGGTTCCCTCCTATTTCTTAAGCTTCAGTTTCCCACAAGGATTTGCTTTGCAGGCTGGTGAAACAGTCCTGGAGCTCGATGGGGCCACTGCCACTAAAGGGAAAACCGAGCATCTTACTTGGAACACAAAAATGGCTTTTTCAGTGGGATGGATCTGCAGTGCCTCTCAGTTTAGTGGCATGGAAACACCAGTGAAGTCCCTTAAAGACAGCAAAAAGACCCAAGAGTCAGAGCTCAAGCCTTTTATATGCCAGACATTGTTTCCTCTCTCTTTTTAGCTTTCTACAATTCTGCTTGCTAACACCACTAACATTCCTCTGCATCCAAGAAAGCCTGTTTTATGCACACACTGCCATGTTTTACTCTTTCTAAAAACAATAAAAAATATTGGTTTTCATGCACAGTTATTGCTAGAGCTCTTGTCACCCTCAGATGTTACCCATGTCTTTTTCTTTCATGGGAAAATTGTATGAATTACCATCTCTTACATGCTCCTGTTGCTTACATCGTACTGCTCACCTCCTCATTGGCATGTGTCCAACTTCCCCTATCTGCAGTTTGGTCCTCCTTCACTCAAACCACTAGAATCTTTATGCCCTTCTCCCTTTTCCCTACGTTTTGTGAGAAGAGGATACATCTGTGACTGGGACCATTTCAGGACAACTTTTGCAGCAAAGGTAAATGCTGTTTCGATGCTTTCTTCATCTCTTCTTTCATGTGGCATTAGGTTAATGGTGAGAAAGGTGTCAACATGTGAAAGCTTCAATCTCCAACTCCAACACCAAGACATTAGAAAAAGGCTAGGTAACTAACTACAATATATTTTTCCCAGCAGAGGCTGAAATCCTTGAGACCTTAGCTTTATGTGTCACCACTACATGGCTTCCAGCTCTGGACAAAATCCACGTGAGGAACTCCCGAGAGGTGGCAGTACCATTTCTGCTGTTTCTCCACTGTTTGTCCAGTGAAGGCAGATTGATATGCAGCAGACACTACTCTAGCTCAGCAGGTATGAGGAAATCAAGGTCAATCTTCTCGATGTGTATTTTGCCATTTTGTATGTCCCACTAAATTCTTGAAATGTAGTTCCCCCATCTAAACACAAGCCATGGTGCACACATGTCAGATAGACATGGAAAGATAAGGTCCTTCAGTCATCAGCAGTCTCTAAATACCAAAAGGGGCTCAGGAAGAGAAGGTTTTATCATATTACTCTACCAATACCATAAATAGAAGGCTTCACTCAGTGCTGTTTTCAACCATTCTCTTTTCCAGAGCAATCATTTTAGAGCAAAACAAAACCAAGAAAGAGAGTCCAAAAAAAAAAAAGGAAAAAAAAAGGAAAAAGAAAAAAAGAAAAAAAAGAAGAAACATTATCTCATTTGGTTTTGAGTCAGCCTCTCCAGAGTCCTCAGGGAGCAGAAGAGCAAACAAGACTATGTTCAGAATGTTCCCATTCCTGAGCTGGGCTAAAACAAATACACTGGAGCAAGTAAAAACACATTCGAAACAAATCCAAAAGCAAACCTATCCCCTGAAAACCAGTACACTGACTGGGGCTGTGAGGCAGCCAGCAAAAACAGGGAAAGATATTCTTTTAAACCTACAGGCTGTACCTCTCAGCACAGATAACAGAAATGGATGTCTAAAAGAGCTGCTCTGCTTTTGACAGGTACTGTATTAATAAAAACACCTAGTTAACTCCACACAGTGGCTCCCTATATGATTTTGTGAGTAGCAGATGCCTTTAGGGATCTAACCGACTCAGCAAAGACAGACCACACAACTCAGAGAGCATGTGAGCTGTGGGCTGCATCCCACATGGAGGTCTACCAGCGTCACCTCCCCTGATTCAGGGCACCCAAGCAAAGAGCATGCCGGCAGTGCGATGAGCACATGCCGGTTGGTACTGTAATTGAGTACTAGACATTCAGCCAAGAGTGGAGGGAACGTGTAGACCCATTACAGCTGCTATTATGTGGGACTGGGGTGTAGAATACGCATGTTATGAGGTGGAGACCAGAGAGAGGAACTTTCTTCTTCACCACTGAACTAATGTGGTGAGCTGTAAGAAGGCAACCAAAGTGACTCCCATGTTGATTCTGGGGCTGTTTCCAAAAATATTTTTCTTTATGCAAGGAAAGCTGACCAAGTACATTCACTGTCTATTTCAGTATTTCACATAGTGGGCTTGAAGTTAGCTTGTTCAGTTCTCACCCATCTACACCTAGTGCGTCATCTGAGCTTTGAAGAAACTACTAGCTCATATCAGTAGCTGGTGTGGAATGTCAATGGAGGCTTCAGTGAAGCAGAAAGAGCTATCTTTTATTTACACTAGCTAATGATATTTCCTGGCTAACAAAAACATGCAGGAAGGAAGTATAGGATTTGGTGGTCACAGTTTATCCTCCACAGTCATAGCAGTTGCAGTAAACCTTTAAATAGAATTCCTTCCATTAGTTAATCTCCTTTATTAGGTTTTATGAAACATGAATAAGTATTAATTAATTTCAAGAGCTGCTTTGCTTTCCTCAGAATCACAGCGTGTATGCAAATGTAGAAAATGGACTGCAGCAGCCCTGCTGATCCACCTTGTGAATACGACATTGTTATGGAAAAACAATTAACAAGAAGCAATGAAATTTGATTTCTTTAATCTGTGCAGTGATGAAAGCTCCCCTGATGTATGCTTGTCTTTCTGGAAGCACTAAGTACTGCCACTAATCCTTTGCATTCTTTAGAGAATGCTCATTGATTTAACTACCTTCAAATGTAATTATGTTGTCCGCAGGTATGTTTGTCATGCACTACACTGACATACCTTTAAGGCCATTGAGTAACTTCTCCAGAACATAGAAAGGTAAGAAGAGATCATTTAAAGCTGTGTCTCTACAGCTTTCTAGATGCCTTTGACCTTGCTTTCTGCTGCTTTTGTACCCATATGGAGGAAAGTCAAAGCAAACCACTTTTCAGGGACCCTGCAGTCCACATATCTAAATATAAAAAATCCCAGTTGCACTCAAAGGTTAAGGATTTGAAGCTTGAATATTAATTCAGCTGCTTAGTTCAAAACTTACCATTGGTAATGTGTGTCTGCCATCTACTTTCCACATGGAAGTCCACAGCTTCTATCTTCTGCTTTTATCTAGAGCAGCTCATGTGTAATATATACCTTGGTTTTTATCTCCTGGCACTGGTTAGGAAAACCTGTCCCACACCATGTGCAGGTACAGAGTAGTACACATTCATACAAAGTAATATTTATACTTCTAGCTTTGTAAGGATTAAATCTTGAGAGTTACTTTAATGTAAGTGTTAGAAAAATACATAGTTCATCCTTTTTACTCTCTGAAGAAGAAAGATGTCTAGGATTTCAGAGGAGATTAGGAGACAGCTGTAATCCTAACACTATCTACTTGGACAGAAGGCCAAGAATAAAGTGAAACCTGCACTTAGCGTGCTGGAAAACTCTTCTTCAGCAGTTACCCTTGCTGGCTGTCATGGAGACAGAGCTCAAAACAGCCTCCCTACATGTGGTGGTGCAATTACTTCACCACCAGCAGACCAGGAACAGTTTGGATTGAA
>NW_010181938.1:0-4320 GCF_000695765.1 Mesitornis unicolor
CCGGGAGAGCAGCCCCGCAAGGGAACTGGCGCTGCCCCTCGGCTGCTGGTTTCAAAAGCTGCTTTGGGACGGGTCTGTGACCCCGTGGCCTTTCCAGCCACGAAAGCCGGGCTGCTGGGGGGATTCCTGGCGGCTGCTGCGCTTTGCTTCTCTCCTAGGGATCGGCTGTGATTTCTGCCGCTCACAAAACAGCGGTGTCATACAGCAATAACCTTACCTGTTAGGGCTGCTCACCCTTGGAAGATGTTGTACTTCAGATTACATCTTTATTCTCTCCTGATTACAGATATAAGATCACTAAGTAGAAATGAAATGTATTTATAGCCATTTCAGAGAATTCTCAGAAATTTCAGAGAATTCTCAGACTGAGATTGGTTTTATGATAGGAAAGACAGCAGGCCTTCACACAAAGCCTCTCTAAAGTAAAAGAATAAAATATATTGAATAAATTCCTGCATTATAATCAATCCGCATATTTTATTCCCATAAACTACTATATTGTGTTTAAAATATTCATTCTACTGATGCCCTTAGAGACAGCACCTAAGACACCACCAAATCCACACAAAACACCGGCATCAATTGAAATTGACTGTTGTCTGGTGGAGCAGCGTAAAATGTATTCTGTGTATTTCCATAAAAATCTAGTATAGCTTCGTATCTGCTGTTCTTTTTGCTCATCTAATCACATTAAAAAGCAACATAAGAAAAATTGTAGTCAGTCTGATCATAATGTTCCTAATGCCAAACTCAGTAAAATCAGTCTTAGAACTGCTCAGGCCACTGTAAACAGTGTAGTCCTTTGTTTTATTTGTAGCTCTTTCATGAACCAATTCTGTCTTGTATTAATGATGTTAAGTGTTATCTGAATAGATGGGACCAAGCTTCATCTGTGCAGAGGACATCTGTGTGTTTTAGGCACCCCAAGGTTTCTTGTCTTTTCATTTGGAGTGTGCAGATGGTCTCTGATTCACATGATTTTTGGTCAGTTGTCTGATTGGATCCCCAAATCTTTGAATTAGGGAAGTATCAAATAAGAGAAGATCAGCCAATACCTCTGTTTGCACAGAAATTGGTAGATTTGTTTTTCTTCTCTCCTAATCAAGAGTCTATGAAGAAACATTCAATAATCTGGATTGTTTCCTTCCCACACTGTTGGGAATTACTGAGAAGACTGAATAATCACTGTTTTTTTCTTAAAATCTAACTGCATTCTTCTTGAAAGCTGACTCTCACAATTCCTGCATTTGTTTTTCACATGTAGTTTGTAAATACTGCCGCTGCAGCAACACCATAGCTAAAGAGAAGAGGTTTTTTCTTTTGTTTTCAGAGGACTGTAGTATCTATTCTACTACCCTGACAACAACAACTGAGTGTCTCATATGAAGCCCAAAATACCTGTTTGGAGATGGGTCTGAAAAGGGGAGAAATCAAAGCAGTAAAGGAAGCAGCAATGTTTCTGCAGAAGGAGAGAGGGCAGGGAATATGCTAAGAAGCTAATAACAGTAATCCTATTTAGCAAACCAAACACAGAGGGAAAGCCTGTGATTGAAATTACTGAAGAAGGGAGAAGAGATTTTGGTTCATAGACAACTTCTACAAAGGAAAACTCTTCTCTAGCACTGGGATAGAAAACTCACTTATCTGAGCTTTTAGGACCAATAAATAAAAAAGGAATTCAGTTCTGATCATATCAAACACTGGCCTATTAATGAACAGTTAGTGTCTGTTGTGTGTGATGAGTTCTAGTTACTAATGACAGCCCAACTGTGGAGACATGGAGGATAGATATCATAAATGAAGGCTACGGATATGTAATAATTGTTATGAAATTGCTTTTGATTTAAATAAGGTTTAAAGTTAACTGCTTTCAGACCTGCTCTTTCAGGAGCTGCATCTCATTCTGAAATAGCTGACCTCTCCTTTTAAAACAGTAAACCCATATACATCCTCCCCAACCATATTCACATAAGGATACTTGGCCTTAGACTTGAGGAAGCTTACTGTGCTTCAGATCTTAATGAGTTTGGGAAAAAAATAATTTCGGTGCACAAGTCTCTTTCATGATGCTAACATACATTTTAAGTGACTGGAAAACTCAAAGGAGTTGGATATATCTCAAACTTACATATATGATTTCTGAAACTGTCCTTAATTTAAGCCCTGACTGATTGTCTGATAGAAGTAATAAGGGTCAGTAATAAGATGTTCTCTGAGTGTTTAGTGCAACAGTGAAAGGTGTGTGAAGGATGTAATTATTTGCATTTCTGTTATCCATTACATGTATAACAGTAAACTGTGGACTTCTCTGACAAATTGTCTAAATCACAAAGTGCTCAGACTATGTATAGTCGTGATCGTAAGGGAGAGTTGTAGACATAAGAAGATTTTCAGCTTCTGAAGGTTCATCTTAGGTTTTACACTGTTCCCCTGAATGCTTCAGCCTGTGGTAAAGCCAGGATTTGCAGAGCAGCAGGCTGCCAAGAATGCTGTGGGTGTATATTGCACAGTGTATTCACATTAGAAGACCATGCCCACATTTCATTCACAAGCATTGCGGATTATCAAAGCTTTACGTCTCCTGGTTTAGAAAGAATAATTTCCTAATGAAGCAGCAATACCAGTCTGCAGTAGGGCCAAGCCTGTCTTGTTCGATATTTCTATCAGTTGCATTCAAAGGAAACAACAGAAGCTTTCCACTCCATGCACGGGCTTTTGGGTCGGAGGGTGTATTTCTGTTTGTTTTGCTTTGCATTCAAAGAGAATGAGTATTCTTCCACAGACAGAATTCAGTATAAACTCTGTTGTTCCTAATAGGGGCTCAGAAAAACTTTGCAAAAAGAAAATTTCAGCATCTGCATGTGCTCGAAGATTCCACTGCAGCAATATTAATTCATGATAAAACAACATAGACAAAGTCGATCTTGGATTAGGTTTGAAAAATAAGACTGTATGTGTCCTCAGTTTGGTGCCAAACTGAGGTTAATCTGTCTCTAAGAAGCTGGAGGACAGATTCTCTCTAAGAAATGCAGCCCTTTTGCCCTGATCTGGTTTTGCAAAGGGTGGGTAGAGCAGTCAAATCTCACAGGCTGCACGTTCCTCAAGTAGAGTGGGTCAGACTGGGAGCAGAGCTGACAGATTTGGCTTCCCTGTCAGACCCCCTGCAACCTGGACATGGAAGGCATGACTGAGGCGGGATGAATAAGCCCCATGGTTAGTGCCATACCTGCTGTCAGACAGCGTGCTCAACAACAGTATTCCCCTGCTTCATTATTTTCTATGCTGAGGTTTACTAATGTAAAAACACAATCCAGATCTTACACAAACTATCTGCACATACGGCTTCCTTTTAAAGTCATACATTCATCCTAAGTTTAATCTAAAGATTTTATCTTAAAATAAACTTATTTAGGTTTTAGTATATATTTTAGTAATATCCCAATGACCTTCCTTGATGATCTTTTGTGTAATTGTTCCTAGTGGATCCATAATTGCAACAAATAAATAAATGTCATATCTAGATTCTGAAACTGCACGATAAATGATGGTATTTCATTATTATATTGCAAACCACTGTTCCCACTAATTGTAGCAAACTGGAAGCAAAGAAAGAGCTTTTACTTAAAAATTAAAGGTTATTAATAAAAAATATAATGTGCTTTTCTTTTGGGAGTATTTGTGAGACATGTTGCCCCATAGCTGCTTTGTGACTGGATTTTCTAGCTCCTGTCACAAAAAAGAGATTTTTCTGCACTACTTTCATAAAGCAGTAGAACTTTCTTTGGAAGACTGATACGGTAAGTGCTTCCTTTCTGATAGTATTTGGTGTAGTCCATGAAATCTATGTCATTAGCTACTAAACTGAAAATGCCTTTTTAAGACCTCTCATAGCCATCTGCTATGCTCTGTTTTCATTTGGTGCCATGTGTGTATTAATGAAATGATTGCATCAGATTATATCTTTTATTCATAAAATCATCTAGGTCATCGGCTTCCACCTACACTTTCTCTCTCATTGAAATGAGCATTTGTGTGTACATTCTCCCTCCACTGTACGAGTACAATCCTAGCTGCAGTCAGCTGCTACGTGCATCTTAACAAGAAATCCCTCTCTGTGTTTTTTTCTCAGAGGAAATTTCCTGAAAAGACAACTCTAGTGTTTCACACCACAGATAGTGTATTTTTCCTACAGTTTGCAAAGGAAAGACTTCCCAAAAGGTACAAGATCTGGACGTACTAATGACCTCACTCCTTCACAAAAGAAAGCAACATTTCCAGAGTGCTGTCACTGCGCTGTCAAGAAATAGGTAGTACGCTCTT
>NW_010181938.1:4351-16354 GCF_000695765.1 Mesitornis unicolor
TCAGCAGTCTTTGTGTCAAAGCTGCCAATAGCAGAGCAAGCACTCATGTCCCTTGTCATGAGGATGGAATACAGCCTTCATTTGCGCACTTCGTGTTTGAGAATAGGAAGGTGTCGAGTGCACAGAATTCAGGGCTTTCTGTAACGCATGAACAGATAAAACACTCAGTTATGCTAATAATCACATTAAGACTGTTACGCATCAGAGCTTCATATCTACAACTGAAGATGGCTATAAATGGAAAGTTCTTCAGGAAATCAATGATTGTTATCAGTAAAGAAGGAATAAATCTATGAACATCCATGAGATTTAAAGTAAAGGGTCATAAGTCATATTGAATTACCATAACTATTCTTGCCAGGTGGGTTCATGTAAGAAATATTCATGAAGGGGACAGGTATCAAGTAAATATTCCACAATGTTCTGTATTAAGAGATTTTAAAATATCTGAATGTAACTGCTTTAACTAGAAAAGAAATTCTAAGTTTTGTACTTTTCTAGTTACAGAGTATTTTATTCCCTGAAAGAAAATCACTCACATTTCATGGTGTCTTGTAAGCTATCCACAAGGACCTTCTCATGCACAAATTAATACCTCAAATCAATTTTCTTGGAAATACTTTGGACCAGTACACTGAATCACAATTGCATATACTTCTGGCTTATATACAGCTCTCAATGCAGCAGGATCCATACTTCTTGCAAACTCCTGTCATGGTTTAGGCCCAGTGCGTAACTGAGCACCATGAAGCTCTAAAAAAGGGCTAGTCAAAATAAGGACTGGGAGAACTTCTTAGCAATTAAAAAGGTCATGAGCAAAATAAATTCATCATAGGGAGAAAAAAAGCCAAAACAATTTTAACTTGCTATCAACATCAGAGTAGAACAATGGGAGATACAATCAGATCTTAAAGTCAAAACACCTTCCCTCCACCCCTCCCTTCTTCCCGGGCTCAGATTTGTTCCTGGTTTCTACACGTCACCCCCCCACCTCCTGACCCATGTCCTGAGGCACAGGGGGATGGGAGTGGGGATTGCAGTTGGTTTGTGCCATGTGTCTCTCAGGGGTAGGGAGGACTCCACCCAGGCTCTCTCTGCTTCCACATGGCCCCCTTTCCACAGGAGAAAACTCCTCAGAAGTCCAATACGGGTCTGCCCACAGCTGCAGCCTCCCACACGCACAAAACTGCTTCAGCACAAGTCCACAAAGCTCCAATCTGGGTCTGCCCACGGTCACAGTTCCCTCACACACAAACTGCTCCAGCACACACTGCCCAGAGTCACGGCTTCTTCAGGGGCAGCCACTGCTCATGTGGCTCTGCCCCACTGGTGAACTCTACAGGCTGCAGGGCAGTCGACCCGGCTCTTGCCACAGATTGCAAAAGGGGAACCCGGGCTCTGTGTCCTCCTCCTCCTCCCCCCTCTCCTTTCTTTCCTTCAACCGACCTTGGTGTTCTTCAAAGTTGTTCTCCTCAGGCTCCACTCCTTTCTCCGCTGCAGGTCTCTTCTGATGGTTCTGAAGAGTTCCCGGCTCTCTCTCTTTTTGGGCTGGAGCTGCAGCTGGGGTCAGGCAGGGCTGGGGCTGTGCCACCCACACCTGGGGCCATGCTGATCGGGATGGTACCAGATAGAGAGAGACGTGCCCTGCACCCCCCTTAAATCCATGAATTCACAGGGGCATCGATTGGCTTGGCCCTGGTCAGAGGTGGGTCTGACAAAGGCAAAGGGGGAGCTTTTCAGGTATCTTGTTAAAGGGCCATCTCCATAGCCCTTCCCCCATTACCAAAGACACAACCAAAAACCCCTCACAGAAAACCCAATACAATCCTGAGAGTAAACTCCCATCTCTTTGCAGACAAGCTTCTGCTGGAAGAAGGAAAACTTCATTGAATCAAATCCTTATGAATTGACAGGCTCTGGAAAGAAGTACAAAGTACAAAAGAAGTCAAATATTCCAAGGGCCAGATTATCTGCTGCCAGTCCCTTGATTTTCCCCTCTATCTTTCATCAGGCTCAAAGAGCACTCAAATTGTGCTGAAGTATCCATTAATGCAACTTCATGGAATATCATAACTAAAGTGTAAATTTCTGAGGACGTCTTATGTAGGTTCCCATTATAGTCTACTTTAAGGTTCCATACCCAATAAAGAAAGAGCCTTTCAAAAAAACTTGGACACGGAAGAGTATGAAGGATTCCATACGATCAGATTTTGTACACGTTGTAAGAATACAAAGAAAAATGCACAGGGTATCACAAGAATAAATTCAATATGGGAACGAAAATGATCTTTCACTGATGAACAATTGATTATTTTTTTCCTGCAGTCTATTATTTCAAAGATACATATTACAACATTTATGCAACCCTGTATTACTCATTAGGGCATTGAAGTAAAATACCAGCCAATTACACAGTGACTGTGTCAGAACCGATACAGAATATTGGTGAGACTCAGTTTGGCATTCCTTATTTTCCTCCTTTCCTTAAAAATCAGGAGGAGTTATGAACTGTAATCAGAAGAAAATAAATGAAAATTAATGCTAATAATACTTTTAAAATAATTTATATAATAGTATCTCCATCCTATGGTAGCAAATTTTCATGTTACTAATGGCAATTCCAACTGACTTTAGTGGAACTGGAATTCAAAAACCCTTAAGATCTTATTTACACCAGAGCATTTTTTAAATCTCTAATGGCAGAATACGAATTATGAGAAAGTTAGTGAGTGCTTCAGAATACGCAGAAGAGCAAAAACTAAGATCAAATAATAGGAAGAGAGTCCTCTATATTGAAACTCTAATATGCTTCTCATATTCCATAGGAAAGAAATATTTATGAGAAATCATGCTTCAGTATTTCAGTATGAATGCATTACATCAAGCGTTTTTTTTCAGACCTACTGCTTTGCTTTCCCTTGTCTACATTTGTCTTCATCTAAATGCTGAATCTCTGTATTCCCAGTTGCTTTCAGTTCAGTGACGTGATTTACGGCAGAGTTGCTTTCCTTTATTTTGATTGTTACACCACCATATGTCTTCAGTATTCCTGGTGCCCCTTGCTCTCATCCTCTCCCTCCCCATCTCACCAGTCTCAGAAGGGAATTCACATTACATTAAAGCATCCCTTCAGAGGCCGGGCTGAAACAATCCCTTGAAATAACTAGGGCAGTCAAATGATTGATTTGAAAGTAAACTATGTCAGTGAATGGGAGTGAAAAGCAGGAGCTCAGTAAGAAATGCAGAGGGGGTTTTATCCTTCTGTTGTTCAAAGATTCTACAGTTACAGTAGAAATGGATGAAATAGATATTATATGAAATCCACTACAGATATATAATGTATAAACACATGCACACACATACACGTGTGTGCAAGTGCATGTATTCATGTATGTGCTTTATAATGAGTGTCTATTTGCATGACAGATTGCAAAAAGAAATACAAAATAATATTTAATACAGAATTCCATAGGAACTCCTATTCTCTAGGAATACTATTCTATAAGATTATTGAGGTGATTTAAATGGCCTGTGTGAGGAGAATGTATTTAAACTCCATGTGCTTTTAGACTTTGTCTCTGGTAAGGCCCTAGGTAAAAGCTATTGAGTTATCTTCCCAGTGACATTATTACATGTGGATCAAGAATATACAGTAATGGATTGGATAGAAGAATCTGACATATTTTGTGGAGTTCATGAAATATTAAAACAAAATCTTGATTTCAAGTTTTATAAACATTTAAGAGTATCAACTTTTTAATCTACATTCTTTAATCTAGCCTAAAGATCTACACACTTTCTCTGAAAATATCAGTTTGTAGATCCAGAGTAGTTTCACAGATTCATTCCACTCATGCATACCTGGAGTTTCACAGGTGGTGATTTAAACTGGCATATTTGTGAATTCCACAACTGTTATTAACAAACAACATCTGCTCGGTGCTGCAGAGCATGCTTTGTTTTCAGAACACCATTTGTTAATCTTTCCTAAACAAAAATTTCCAGGGTGAGCATTTCACTAAATTTTTGTAATGTTTCGGTTCCAAATCGGAGCAAAATCAAATTTAGAATATAAAAAATTTCTATTAATCAAAAGCCCTGAGTTTTATAAAGCTGTGATTACTCAATTTCTCTTATCCCATAGAAAATTGATGTTGTTACCTATAATTTCACAAAAATCTTCATGTTGTGAAATAGTCAATACATGTTTTCCAGAACTATCAAAGATTATGTATTTTTGACTGTGCTACAGAGAAGAACTTGTGACACAGCAAGAGGAAAAGATAAATTCAATCATTCATAAAATGTTGTAGAACACCTACAATTGTGCGTGATTTATTTCTGTGCTCTTAAGAAAAAGTTCATATTATGTGTAATGTTGCTATGGCACTGAAAGTTACAGTTTATTTTTCTAGATAACAGTGAAACCCACGTAATTTCTCACATAGGTCAGAGTTGCTCAAGGGCTGCATTGATTTACACACATCCTATGCAAATCTGTCCTTGCTTTAACCAGACACTTACTTTGCATTTTAGATTTAGAAACTCTGCTTTGTAGCTGTTTGCAACCTCTTTCACACTTTTCTGTATGAAAGTGGGGACTGTTTTCCTGTGAGAAACATAACTGAACTATTGGTGATTTGTAAAAAAAAATAAAAATAAAAAATTTCAAAAGATTTTAAAAAACCAAACAAAATTAATGGTAACTTGCTCCATGATCTAAAGCTGTGTCTGTCCACTTGAGCAATTGAGTGGGAAGCAGTGTGGGAATATATACATTCCTTTACTATCCACAATCTATCACATTCCCAGGAGGTTTGGGGGCCTGACGCAGGTGGGCATGCTGGTTTACAGCACCAAGCAGCTGGGTACCTTTGAGTCATCACTGGGTACCTTTGCTGCTGGTGCATTCCCAGCTCCACACCTCGCCAAGAATCAAAGGGAAACCAAAGGCTCTGTTACACACCTCTTCCCAGGCTGATCACCTAATGCAGACCTTGAATCATAGAATTTGCCATTTAAAATGTTCATCACTTGAAATTCAAAGGCTGCATCACAGTGAGAACAGTGCCATATATTTACACTTACATGCAAGTGCATAAGTATTTTATGTGTACAATTTTATAATCTATTATTCAGTATCAATTTGTGAGATTTACTACATGTTCTACATTGGGCTTTTCTGTTTTTCAGATTTTGAAGGATCTCTTACAGCTGTATCTGTCTATACTTGCTGAGCACACACTAAACAAAATACTGAGATTTATTTCCTTCAGCTATACCTCAGAATATCTGCATTCTGCACACAACTTTCTCAAAGCAGACTCACCGAGGCTGTGTGCAAACCAAGAAGGAGCCCATACATCCTGACACGGGACAGTAACCTTCCCTTTCCCCACCTAGATTTACTGTCATTTTCCTTCTTCAGCACAAAGCCACCATGAAACAGGCTTTCTTGTGGAAACTTCTAAGAACACATCTATGGAGAACTTGTCTCAGTCCACAGACTTCACTCTACCTAAAAAGAAAAGACAGGTTACAGTGAATTGATAAAACAGAAGGACCAGGGCTCATAAGTTTTAGATTCAATAATATAGAATAATAGATGAAGATTACACACAGTCACACAGAGCATATTCAGATAGGAATTTCAAGGCTTCATCTTGGGACTCAGCTATCCAGTGTTTTCTCAAAACCAGACCCCTTCTGATGTTAAGGAATAGAAATCTATAGATTTCCAGCACTGCTTTCACTGTTTAAGTATATCCATCTTATAGTTACAGTTGACAAAAAACAGGCAATTGACTTGAAATATTTTCTGATAAGCATTTAAAGACTGGACCTGTTCAAAAAATACATCAATAAATAAAGTGTCAAAAAGACATAGATGAATTATTGATCTGATTTGTTTCATTACTTTTGTTTGATACATGTAATTATTTCATATATTTCCTTGGAGTGAAGGATCTGCTCTGGGGCAAAAATTGCATTTTAAAGAGAAAAGGCTTACAGGAAAGCTAGTGCAGTGGGGAAGAGAAAAGAAATGACAGCCAAGTCCCCACAGGGCTTCAATAAATATTTGCAAAGCATATTTAGTTTAATTACACTTACTAGTTATCAAAGTCCAGTGTCATGCTACTTGAAATGTCAGTGCAAACTGTTCATTGGGCTTGCAGGTGGTACCTACAGCAAAAATTAATGTGTGAACTCCAAATATGACTGCCACAAAGACAAACAAGGCATGAGAGAAAGCATGAGCTAAAAGATAGATCAATTAATCCAAAGAACACCAACTAGACAGGTGGATGAGTCATACACACCGTGCAGGCAGAGTTCCTGTTGAATGGAAAATGCACTTAATACAGCATGTTTAACTGAGAAAGACAATGCGACCAACAAGCTAAATTAATTTGGGTGGTAAGCCACCTACCTGTGCCATGATGATAGAAACATCTGCAGACAGAGAGCAGGGACTGAGTTTCCCCTTTTATAATGTCCCTCCTCTTGTGATTAGCCCTTCCCAGCAATGTGGTTTTCTTCAGTTTTTAAGATGACTTTGGAAAAAGAAGGTACAATGTAAAGGTACAGTGGTTTTGACATGATAAGTAAGAGCTATCCTTTCTTTTCTCTGGGAGGGTTGGTCAGAGAAATATAAAAGTAGATATATTAAAAGAATTAAATAGAATATATTTAATTGTTCCCTGCCAACAGGAAAAAAACAATCTTTCCAGAACTAAGAAGTGCCAGGGCAGTGGACATCATAGAGCAGTGATGTTGTCCTGCAGAAATGGTATGACCCATCACAGCTGCTTCTGGAACAAATCAAGTGTAGTGATAAAATGGCTATGAATATATTGTTAAAATGTTTTTATTTTTAATTAAATGCATGTGTAAACAGGAAAAGCAAATCACAATACACATAGAAAAGATGAAGTTAAAGTAATACCCCAGTCCAAGTCATCTTCTTTCTGTGATTGTGTAGCACTGCTTTCTTACTTGAGAGAACAAAAAAGTGTTTCCTATGTTTGATATTCATTACGAAAGTCATCTTCTCAGAAGTCAAAAAGTATATTCAGGGGTACACAGCTGCTTTTAAGACATAAAACCTCCAGCATTTTGGTGGGCATAATAAACAATTCAAAAGTTGCATACACCAGCATTTAAGCTATCTCTCAGTGCCTGCAAAAAGTTGCACTAGAATCTAACCCAAGACACACCATTTTAAAAATCCGCACTAAGTGCCCTTTAAAATGTCTCCACTAGACTCTTTTCAGCCTCTATATTCCATGGATAATTAGAAGCATGCATGGGAGATTCACAGCATGGAAAGAAAAAAAAAATTAGAAAAATAGGCATTCCCTCACCTACTTTAGACAGTCCTGCAATTATCACTGGCTTCAAAACAAAAGCAGTGTTCTAATTTATATGAGCTGAGAATTTGGCCCTTAATTATTTTTATGAGCCTAAGAATATAATGTAGATTTTTTTCTCTACTTTTAAGTTTTAGTCTTCCAAAATAATACTTATTGAAGCAAAATGCATTCCACTCTTCAAGATATTTTTAAAGACATCAACTTACCTATGATTTGGGTAAATTTTAGATTATTATTATGAAGTTGGATACAGTACGCTGTTTCCCTAGCATACTTCCCTCCATTGCTTTCACCAGGCAAACTGTGTTTGTGGGAAGAGCAAGGAATTTGAGGGAGAATGCATGCCAAATGAATATGAAGAGTTCATGCCAAGGACTGACAGCAGGGCTCACTTGTAACACATAGGGTTTTTTGATAACCCAGGAATTTCATTATATACTCTTCAGTGCCATCTGCTGTAATCAGATGCATTAAAAACCTTAAGAGATAACCAAATAACCAGTCTCAACAGCTTCATGGCAGGGAAACTATCTAACTCTAGGCTTGGGACTGTCCTACAAGGGTAGAATTCTATTAAAGGATCAAGCGCTCATCATCGCCAAAGATTAAGAACTTGGTCACAACTACAGCCACATTCTTTCAACTTTTTGCTAGACTTTCTTAAGCTATAGCAAAATACCCTTTACACAACTTAATACATATGAGAATTAGTGCTTTAGCACCACAGCACCTCCTCCAGTAAAGCAGGAACAGAACTGCACCTGCAGATAAGACTTGAGAGCAGCTGTCCATTTCATGTTCATCCTGTGAGAATAACTTTCTGCTTTAAAAGCCTTTTTTTCCAACGAGTCTTGTGCAGTGAGTTGCTTGTCACAAGATACATGGCATCTTTTCCAGTGAACATTTCCTAAACTTCATGTACTGGACTGACTCCACTTTGTCTGTGTGAATGATACGTCATGACCTGGTTTTTATTAGCTTTAGGACACTCAAACCCTGATAGTGTCTTTATTGCTCTGAAGGCTACAGACAGATACTCAGAAATATTTCCTATACAAAATGCCTTTTGGTCTAAATATGCAAGATAAAGGAAAAGAAAAACATAACAATTTTTTTTACTTTTCCATACTGAGAAAATTCTAGCCACTAGCACCTGCAATGCATCTCCTGAACAGAGCGCTATAGGTTTAGCAAAGGACCATCAGCAGTTTGCTGGGTTTTGCACAGCAGTATTTATCTGTTCTGTGGTATTTGTGGCATTCTCTATACTTAGATTGGCAAATGCCACAAATACTATGATAAATTTAACCACCGTGAGTGATAAATGTCAAGCTTTTAATAGCACCCACTGTCACTCTGTCACTGCACAATCACCATATCTGTATTATTATTTATAAAAGAAACAGTCTTTTTAGCATATTAAATGGAAATATATTTGCTTTGTATAATATCAATGGACAGAATGAACGAAGGAAGCCTTTGTATGTCTTTTGGCAGGAGGAAGAGCCTCATAATTCCATATTCCATTTATTTACAAAATAAGGTCAGAAGGTGGTTCCCTATTTCTTTTAGGTACCAATACAATGGGCAGAATTCATAGTCTCAGTTGAAGTGAAAGGGCGGAAACAAATTTGACCACCCAGTTGACGACAACTGACATCATATTTGATCAGAAAGGAAAAGTCTACACAACTATTACAGTAGTCATTAAAATACAGAATGTGACACCAGATATTGCGAACTTATTCTCTACATGACTTAGGGCACTTTTTACACTTTCAACAGTATGTGATGTATTCAGGCTTCATCTGAAGAATGTACCTCTGTGGAACATTGAGTATATGCTGTGATAAGGAAAGAGTATTTCATATCATCACTAAGAACACTTCAGTTCTGACCTTTTCTCAAAATTCTGAAGTTCTGAGGTTTTTCCTTGAGCAGAAAACTAAATCATGAATTAACTTTTGTCTTAGGAACCATGGTTTCATCTTAGTCAAATACCTCTGTGATATTTCTGACATGAAATAGTTGTTCTTCCAACTTCAGCTATGCTAATTTTCTAGAGGGGGGTACTCATATGCTATGTCACACAGACGTGGTCTCTGAAACCTGCTACCAAGTCAGGCATGCCCTTCCATCACACAGTTAAAGAGAAGACTTAGGGGAAATATTTGTATGCATATATATGTGTATACACATATACATATAAATATCTCTCTATATATTGTATCTCTGTAGTATCTCTCACTAATATATATATATATAATTGCAGCAAACATTTTGGTGAACCCAGAGCTGAATGCAAGAGTGATTATCACCAGCAACAAAATAATCATTCATTTTCCTATATACAGTGAAGACATCAGTTCCATGTGAGTCTCTTTCAAAGTCCGTTTAACTTAGCTGCCAACATATATGGGCAAAAGATCAAAAGCTACTGCATTATTGCGGTTTGTCTAGTTGCCACACAGAGCTGAGCTGCATAAGAGAGCTCCAATTCAATTAAAAATTAATCTAAAATCATTTCCACACCAGTAAGACAAGTAAGACCTAAGACCATTTTTTGTAAACCTGTTCATCTCATATTAAAGGTTTTGTCATATATTAAAGGTTTGTTTTTTACAATACACTACATTAACATTTAAACATGTATCTGGGCATTTTGTAGTATCTTATAATAGATTGTAATGTTTAGTAAGCTATAATATACAGTAAATATCTGCTATATAGTCATTCCTGCAAATATATATATAGCTTTGTAAATATGGAACAAATAAATAATTAAACGTTTGTAAGAATAAAACCACAGATTGTATTTCTCACAGCTCACATTTCTGCATATACAAACAGGCTGTCTGTGATGAGTTCACTGTTTTAATATGAATGAAACAGTACGGTAATAAAGTTGAATTCACAATCAGTGTTGAATTAGTAACTCAATTGGTTAATGATATTAATTTCAATAATCAGTTACTCAAATTATCAAACTAATACATCAGATAATGAAGCCAGAAGTTTAGCAAATGAAAGCTGTTTTCTGTTTAGTCTGTAACAGAAGACTGAGTAGGAGATGATTTCCTTTAAACTTTTACCTGAAGTAAAGTTACAGACACAGAAATGACCTTGATTTAGCTTTTGGAAAATACTTTCTTCTAAGTGTTGTTCCTTGATGAGGAAGGATGTCTCATTTTAGCTGCTAAATTCAAGACATAATTCATGCTAAAGAAGTAGAGAGTGAAGGGCTTTTTTCTTATAACTTCTTCACTGTTTTGTTTCTAAAATATGCTGAGATTTCTATTTCTGCAAGAATTCTTTTCCCCTCTGGCTTACTAGAGAATCAGTGCATTGCGAACACACACACACACACATACACACACACACACACACATACACACTCACACTCACACACACACACTTAAATTTAAAACATTTGAAGTAACCAAAAATATTTAGTTAAAAAAGACCTAAGGTGGACAATTAAGACAGAAGCTTGTGTCCTGAAAATAATTAATATAACCGAAATTAAAAATAAAGAAGAATTAGCATGAATTTCAGTGTCAAAATTTATCTATTACATAAACATAAGGATATGGCTTGAATTCCCTAAACTTATCTTTTTTCCTTGATAGCAGCTACTGCAAAATCCCTGTGCTTATGGATACTGTGGAAGGCCCCCCCACCCTGACTGTGTCTTCTCGATCCCTTGCTCCTTAGGATGAAATGAACTCCGTTTTTCACAGAATCACAGAATGTTAGGAGTTGGAAGGGACCTCGAAAGCTCATCCAGTCCAACCCCTGCCAGAGCAGGATCACCCAGACCACGACACATGTCCAGGCGGGTTTTGAATATCTGCAGAGAAGAAGACTCCACAACTTCTCTGGGCAGCCTGGGCCAGTGCTCTGTTACCCTCACAGTGAAAAAGATTTTCCTTATCTTCAGGTTGAATCTCCTATGCTCCAGCTTGCTCCCATTGCCTCTTATCCCATCATTTGACATCACCTGCTTGCTCTCTCGTCTTAGCTGAGGCAGACACAGCCAGCTATAGAGATCTGGGGCAGAGGGAGGAATACATGGCACTGCTGTGCCGCTGCAGCCTCCTACTTCCAGTCTCTCTAGAAGAGCTGGAGTTGTAGGCCCTCGCTTACACCCAGGAGCTCCTTGATTTCCTGTTGAGCATTGCCTTTTTGCAAAAGCATGTCTAGAAACTGCAGTGTAGCTCAGAAACATTTGGGACCCTTTGGAAAGAAAGCTCATATACCCCTTGTTATCATTGAAAATATCCTTTCTGGTGATCTAAACCTGAGGAGCTTAGAGACTCGGAACTGATATTTATGCTCTTTCTTACTCCCTTGCCACCTGGATTTTATCAGGTACCTTCTCAGCCTTATTATATTGCTTATGTGCTATATAAACCTATGTCAATAATTTTTATGCTATTCCACATCCACATTTTCCTCTGCATATATATGTCACCTGGCTAAAATATATTTCTAAAAGACAATTCATCTCCCCTAAGCACGCCTCCTACTCTGTATTTGGTATACCTTAGATATATTATATTTTGTGAATTCATTCTTCATGAAGAAAAATAAGATTGCCACCAAGCATATTAACTTTTGCTAAATTAAT
>NW_010181939.1:0-17831 GCF_000695765.1 Mesitornis unicolor
ATATAAATATAAAAAATATATTTTAAAAAAATAGAAGCCTTACCTCTCCCCTAGAGGAGTCTTTACTGGGAGACGAAGATGATGACTGAGATGCAGCCACCAGAACAGCCGCTCCGCTGCTGGTGGTCGGCATAGGAAGCTCCCTCTCCTCGTTACCGGGACGTCTGTTCCACCCAGGATCACTCATTGGTCTCCGAACTGATGATACTATATCTGAACTCCTACTGCGGACTAGCCTTTCTGGATAAGAATGCCTCTGCTTGAATGCTTCTAGATCTGCTGGAATTAAAGTGTGAGACCCAAAGTTTGGTAATCGGGCCTCATTACCTCCCATAGCTCCTTCCAAGATCGGTGGATCCGGTGGTGGATGAGAAGGTCTTGCATAGTGTACTTTAGGCCTCACTACAGCAGATACACCTGCAGTCATAAGCACAAAAGCCATGCACATTTCTTTAAGATTCTTCTAAATCAGCTGGTACCAACATAGTATCACTGAAAACGCTTCCTTAAAAATTACAACTCACCCTCATTTGATGACAGAGGGTCAAACAATGCAAGCAAAGAGTCTGTCTGAGAAGGAGGAGATGTCAACTGACTGGCTCCTAAAATACAGGAGAAAGAAAGGAAAAAAAAGTTAGCACTGCATGCTGGTTTTTAGCTGGGATAGAGTTAATTTTCCTTTATAGCAGCCTGGGATAGAATTAATTTTCTTCATAGCAGCTGGTATGACACTATGTTTTGGATTTGTGCTGAGAATAATATGGTAATACACCCATGTTTTAGTTGTTGCCAAGCAATGTTTACATTAAACCAATGACTTTCTTCAGTTTCTCATACTGTCCCTGTCCTCCCAGGTTCTTTTAGAAAGAATTACGAAAAGGTAATCTCAGATCCAGTACTCAAACTCCAGTACTATAAAGTACTGGAGCCTCTTTGCCAAACAAATACAGTGCTAGCAAATAAGGAAAATGTTACACTTAGCCACTAGAACTTTGAAATGGAGAGAAAATGTAAAATTTAAGGATTTTACAAACGTAATTTGTGAGACCTCAGTTATCAGAGAATCTAATTCTCATTTACAGGTAAGTAATGTACTTACCGTGGGCTGTTTCATCCATGTCAGGACTTGTCACAGAATCTTTTCCCCCAAAGTCAGAGCTGCATTCCGACCTGAGATCCTCAATCTTATTAGGAATATCTTCAGATGTTGCACTAATACCTTACACATAACAAAAGAAGCATCTGTAATAGTCTTTCAGAGAAAGGAAGCAAAATCCTGAAGCCGTTACAATGTTTGCTGAACACTGCAATAATCAAACCCTAACTCACAGTAGCACATAGAGACATTCCGAATTTCTGTGCTCTGAGAAGGAGACTTTGTTTCTGCTCTACATCTTCAACTGTTTTAACACAGCCACGAATACACTTTGACAATGGGCACTACAAAGACACTTCACTCTATTAGATAACGTGCAGAAAACAAAGATCTGAAGTAGATATGTGCTGATTTACTTAAATAAAACAAGTTGTGATTTGATAAAAAAACTAAATGCAAGAAAGTTAAGTTTCTTCCAAACCAGTACTCCACTGCTAACCATTGCTATTGTAGCACAGAGTATTTTACACTTTGCTGCCTTTTTTATTTCTTCTGTAAGATGAATGAAGAATTACGGCTTTTAAAATTCTAGAATGAGTACAGAAAGTTATTTTAAGAGTGAAATGATGTATAACTAAAGCAAGTCCAACAAAGCGGATGCTGATCATGTTCTAAAAGAGCAGCATGGTTTCAGAGACAACTCAAACACACCTGATACAACGCTGAGGCCTGGCGTGCTGGGTCGAGAACTGACCTCCCTTACATCTGTGTCATCAGACGTGCTACCCAGCCCAGAACAGCTTTCCAGTTCTTGGAGTCTTTCCTCCTGTTTTAAGTCTGGAGCCTCTACAAAAGGGCGACAATGGAGAGGAGAGAGGAAAAGTATCATCACTCAGTGTCATGCTTCCTTAATATTCACATGCAGAGGAAGAGGGTATGTGCTGATTTAGTATATTAAGTTCTAAGCTAACTCAACCACTTCAGCCAAGTTTTCTTTCTATACAGAAGGCAGGACCCTGCACAGATAGCAATGCTCTACCTGCACAGGCATTCTCAGGAGTTTTTACTGCTTTAATTTTTGTATTTCTCAGAGACAACAGTGTACAGTCAAATCTTCATTAACCAAAGTAAACTGTGATCATAGATAGCCCGGCTGAACATCAGAGGGAAGGAAAGCAAACACATGTTTGCTTTGCAATCCCTACTCTCCCTTTCTGGCCCTTAAGAATTTAAGTAACAGTAAGTCTCTCACAATGCTTTCCATCTTCTCTCTGTCTACAAACAATTTGTTCTTTTAATACTGGAAGTATTCACAAATACTAACGTAACCCTAGGATAATAATTTATTGAAGAGAGAGAGAGAGAAATTGTTGCTTTGCCTTATACATCTCTGGGAAAGTCTTGATTCAAGCTAAAGAAAAACAAACCGCACGATTCTGACCTGAATCACTTGGCAATACTTCCACACTCCACGCCTCACTTGTGGTTTCCGATATGGTTGAACCTGTGCAGGGATCAAGCAACACGGATCCTGAACCTGGTAAACACAGCAAGCTGCCTAGCATGTTCTCTGCAGCTGCACCTGCAAAAGTAAAGCCGAAGCGTATAGCTAGATATAGGCTTCCTGAAGACAGCTCTAACAAGAGAGAATAAGAACACATTTTAAGTGTCCTCAATAAAGTAACCATGAAAGACAATGTTGAAAAGATAGAAGTGAGCAACCAAATATAATACAAGTCATGCACACAAAATTCTCTTACAGAAAAGCTCCCGTTAAATCAATGAAAACATGCTTATTTAGGAAGACAGGAGGGCTCTGCAGCCTGTTTCAGAGCAAGCATGGAGCATTTAACATACCCGATGCACCGCCAATTTACCTGCTATTTCTTGCAAACGATCTTCATCGATATTTGGATCAAAGTCACTTCCCAAGACGTCTGTACTCCAAGTTTCACTCACAGTTTCTGATATATCTCTGTCATCAGTCAATCCCATCATATCACGGATTTCAAACTTACGGAGCTTGTCATCAAGATTATCCTGAGTTGTGGCTATGTAAAAACAAAAAGTTCTCATTTTTTAAAAAGGTTTTGCCAATTGGTTCTGATTGAAAATAGGAACAAAAATCCAAACAAAACAACCCTCTAATTCCACCAGGTAAGACAGTGTTTTAAAGTAAGGCCTGCAAAGCATTATTATGCTATTCAAGAGATGCTGCCTGAAAACAGTTTTAAAGCACATTTGAGACATAAGGAGGAAAATCTTAAACTACACATGGTGACCTATCAACCAAACTGACAGACAAAAGGAATAACATACAGCACACTATCAAGAAATGGACACAATTCCTGTAAGAAGAACTTATCACAGAAGAGCTGAGGCTGGAAGGAACCTCCAGAGATTGCTCAAGTCCAAACACCCTGCTCAAAATAGGGTCAACTACTGCAGGTTGCTCATGGTCACATCCAGTCATGTTTTGAGTACCTCCAAGGTTGAGACAACACAACCTCTTTGGACAACCTGTCCCAGCTTTCAACAAATTCATATTAAACAGGAAGCTGTCCAGATGCTCTAAGACTACTCCAATCCAGATCATCCTGTTCCCTGAAGGGAAAATCTTGTTATCGAGCAAAACTTTACAAGCAGTTTCCTGTAAAGGGCTTCAGCCTCAAATTCCATGCACTTTCCTTTTCCTAACAATGCCTACAAGAAATATTTCTAGAGAAAACAAACAAACAAACCAAACCCATAAATAAATGCAAGAGTGTTTGCACGTGGAAAATTTTTATTAGTTTTTTTCCTGAACTGATCTATTCCTCAACCTTTTTCCACAGAACTTCAGCTTTACCATCTACAGCACCTGAGGCACTTGTGGTAGAGAAGTGGCACCTGCCTTGTTCGTGCTCCAACAGCTGCAGAGCTTCAACACCATTGCTCCCAGAGGGGCCCGCGCCAAGCTCCGACACAGACTCTCCTTCCAAATCCAACGATGACACAGAGTTGGAGCGATTTGAAGGACCTGTGAAAACAGATTTTACTGTAAATCTAATTTGAATAACAATTCCTAAATATACAGCATTAACGATCCAGGACACAATTAACTAGAAAGATGAAAAGAAATGAAGTAGCAGTTCCAATATAAAGCACTGAATTGATTTAACTAAATGTACATTTGCTCTATTTTTGATCCCTATTCTGTAGATACCTAACCCGCACTGTGATTTGCACTTTCCCTGTTTAGAGTACCACACTAATAATAATAATCTACAAATACATTACCAGAAATGGCTGGAATTTCACAATTACTGTACTTAAAAGTAACCAAAAAGTCTCTGCCCTTAATTTGTTTACTTGTCCATGAATTTGTTTTTTTATTTTGAGGAGACAGAGCACAAAAACTAAGTTATGGAAGTTACACAACATAATGCATGCTGAGTGATCTGTACCAACATCTTCAGGATTACAAATAAACCTGTGCTTTGCTGTGTCTGAGGTTCTGACCGGAACTGTCAGAGTCCAGAAGCTGTTCTGAGATATACAACAGCTTATTAAAGCATGATGAAAAATAACTCTGAGAAGTTCAAGTTTACCACTAAATCAGATTATCTTAACAATTAGTACTGCACTTAAGCTAAAAAAAATAAAATCCTCTGTTTTCTCCTTCTAAATGCAGAAAGTTTTTTTCTTCCTGATTCTTAGACTCAGTTATGCCTTTGCAAGTCACAATTTAGCTCCAGACTGTTTTCTTTGAATGGCTAAGAGAAAAGACAGGCTCAGGGTGAAAGAGCAGAGTCTTCAAAATGGCAGAGATGACATGCTGTATTGAACAGAAGTTCTTTTGATGGTTAAAAAAAAAAGGGGGGGAACAAAACTTCTTCAAGACTTAAGCAGCCCTTCACCTTCAGATATTCCTTCCAGATTATCACTGCAGAGGGAAAAGCGCAAGGTTTTATCAGGTTTACCATGGAGTTTGTTTTCATCAACAGGGACATCTCCTTGTCCGCCATCTGCAAGCTGCATATTTAAGACCTGGGAGAGTGGGGAAAGAAACAAAATTTCCTTAAAATAATCTATTTTTTTGAGAATTAAACAGTAAACAAAACATTGCACATACTTTTGCACTGTTCTCCCTAGATGTTAATGGCACAATCAAATTTCTAACATTCCATTTGAAAAAACCCAGCTATCTCCAAAGTCAGAGCCTGGAGAGAATGCAAGGTAACCAAGACATGAACACAAGGCAAGTCCTGATAATAATGGAGCCACCAGCTCCCTCATCGCCCCAGCAGACCAATGTAATACGGAAGCTGATTGCTATGAGGCTGCAAAAGAAGGTAATCCAAACTATCAGGCAAGGAAGCAAAGATGAAAGCAGCAGCTGTGCTACGGCTGGTGAAAGCAAAGGCTGTAAAAACCCAGCCTTACCCTACAGACCACAGCCTGAAGGCATTCACGCCAACATGACCACAGCTCCGCCCTCACAAGGAGCTGGGCCTGCGTGTTTCAAGTCTGAGCTGCCAAAAACATCGGGATCTGTGCTCCAGTTCTGTCATTCACCTGTGCCACTTATCCAAAGGACACAGCATGCAGGGAGATAACTGAATCCATTTCTTTGGGCTCAGAAACAATAGCCCAAGCTTGCTTGTAAGCATGCTAGGTGACAAAGCCTCTTCATAAATTTGCCAGGATCATTTTTCCCGTGTTAGTATATTGCTTTTCACACTTTGCAGATATACTAAGTGAGGGGAAAAAAACAACATCTAATACAGAGAAATTTGAAAGCTGTAACCCCCAAGTTAACTAAAATGAAGTAAGGATTTTAATTTCCATTACCTGAACTTAGCGTCACAACTTCATTGTTCTGCCATTAGAGAACACAGGCTCTGTGTTCTAAAACATCTAAAAACAGATGCTTTTAAAACATCTGAGACGTGACAGTTTTCACATACCTCATTTTCTGACATCATTCCTGGAGTAATCTGTGGACCTGTCCCCAAAGAGATCACCAGCACTTCTTCTGGCTGAACTTCTGGGATAGTCTCCTGGGAGGATCCTTCATGATCTCCATGCTGATCCATTAGAATATTTGATCTACTTCTGCTACGAGTTGCTAAGAAAGTATTTTGAAATATCAAGATTAGAAAGCTTTTCCTTGTTTGAGGAGGAACAAAAACAAAATACGATGGAAATACAGAATGGCAATGTTTTGAATTAATAGCACACACGCTAAATAAACTTACAAAATGAAAAGTCATACTAGACCGAGAGATGGGACTCGTGTTTAAATTTGAGTATTGAACTGTGAAAAAGCAAACTTTCACCATAAAAATTTAGGGAACCAAAGTATACTATGTCGTGTTTGCCTACACAAATTCGGAGTATTCCAATCACTGAAAGACCCTTAAAAATTATTTGAGAAAATGAAGTTTGCCACCACCAAAAAAGGTCTAGGTTCCTGTGGTTTGTAACACTGTTTAATTAACTTATTTAGAAGTTTTTTTTTCTCCTAAAAAGCAGGGAAATCGTATTCTAACAGGTGTCTCAAACCAGCCACAACTCAACATCAGGTGGTTCACTTTATTTTGTGACTCTTTATTAGTCTTTTCAGGCAGCCTCATAGTCCTACGTTTGGCACAGTGGAAGGAAAAACGCCCACATGGAATTAAGATTTCTAAGTATGGCAGCATGACACCGGTTATTTCTTTATCTGATCCAGGGAAAACAAAGCAAGTGTGTGGAAGGCACAGCCAAATCCCAATTATCACAGAAAGGCAGATGAGGTGTTTTTACAAACTACACGGACATGAGTTTCACAAAGAAATCAATGAAGAAATCTGAAAAAGCAACTGATTGTCAGGGCAAACCAAAGGCATGCTTAACTTGTGTTATAAGTTTCACAGAAAAGAACGGAAAGAGGGCATTACCCACCAAAAGGGGTTACTAGAGTTATATGAGCTGAAAGATTTGTAGCAGAAGTATCCCAGGCAGTAATGGCTGCCAATTGCTGTCCTGCATTTCGAAAGCATTAAAATGAAACAAAAGAAACAAAAACTTTGAGCAAAAACTATTTTACACCACAAAATAAACGCTGTTGTGCCACTACTTTATAGGCATAAGACCAGAACCATTCAGAAGCAGAGTCAAACCAACGTGGGATAGGTTTGTTTCAGGTTGGTTTTGTGGGTTTTATAGCGTACAGGCACTTACTGGGTGCTACACATTTTCATCTTGTTACATACTAACACCAAATCTCTCCAAACAAAAACATCCCATGTGGCCACATTCATGTAATTATTCACTGAAGAAGAGTACTACACACTTCCTATTTTAAGAGAAAATATTATTGAAGTGGAAACGTTTAAGACCCTGAAATCCTATTCAAAAAGAGGACAAAACCCCAACAAACACAAAATCGCATTACACTATACTAAAAATGGGAATTGAACTGGGAAGATAATTGAGGAGGAAAAGGTTCTCTCCTGAGCACATACTCTAAAAGTTCTGCTCTTGCTTTTTCATTCTCCTCCACATTTGCTCTTTTCTCAGACACAAAAATTTTAAACTTATTCTATCCCACTAACTCAATGTCATCGCTTCCACCTTACCACTTTCCTAAGCAATCTTGCCTCCTCGATCTGCTTCCCATCCTCAAACTTTCCCTTTATTATCACTGTGCTAGTGTGACTACCAACCACTCCAGTGCTTTTCTCAAGTTCAATCCAGAGTGATGAAGCTCACTGTACTTGTGTCAGAAAGTACGGAAGTTACCTGGCTTTCTGTGCAAAAGAAAATTCTTCACCATCTACACAGCAAAAGTAGGAACTGAAGGTGCAGTCAAAGAGAAACCCCAGGAGATGACTGAAAAAATGGCACAGAAACTGTACCAAGGTATCAGAAATCATGCAAGAAGTCTGCTTGCTCTCCTTACCTATTGGTAATCGATTTTTTTTGTTAGCCGGAGTAGTTGCAGGAGAAAGTTGTGGGGTATTATACGGAGTCATTTCAAGGCTGCTGCTTTTCCCTGGTTTGTTCTGGGGTAAGTTTGCTAGCAGGTTTTCCAAAGCCATCCGATCTTCCTTAAGTTGATCGCTGGACATTACATTCCGCATAAAGCCAACCTGAAAATTTAGAGTTAGTGTTGGCAAGAAGAGCAGTGCAAATTATCAGCCTTGTTTATCCTATCTGTAAACACGTGGGGATAAGTTGATATGACTTCTTTTTAAGAACTTAGTTACCAGAGTAGTCAGCTGGCTGTAGGTCATGTAAACCACTGTTCTGCTCAGCCCCTCCAGAAGGTTCACAGAAGACAGAGGAGGAGTTTCAACCGCACGTCCGTCAATAACGATATCCAGGAACGCAGCCACACAGCTCTGCAATGAGAAGTTTTCAGACGAGAGACCATTCACTACAGTTTGAAAAGAACAGAAGAGTTCAGGAGCTTACATGACAATTTAAGTTTTGCTTCCTACTTTTAAAATCTTAGGATAAAATACCACGTATCATTAAAACCATTGAAGAGCAGGCAAGGAAAGCAAGCAAATAGTTTCTGCGTTCCCTTCATTCCTTTCCTGCATTCAGAAGTGTCTTAACCATCTTCTGACAACATTTTTAAAAAAATTAAACTGTCCTAGGGCAATTAAACTGCCCCTTCCTGAAGAATCTGCTGAGCACAGACTAAAAGTGAAACAAGGAAGCAATACACAGTATCATTTCCTAATCTGTCTGAATGTTACTTGCACAACAAATCTGTAACTTTGTATGATGCCTGTGTAACAATTATAACTAGCAAAAACCTGGACGTTACACAAGCAAATCAACAGTTTTAAAATATATTGCAATACAGCAGATGGTTAGTTTCACCGTTTCAATGTCAGTATTGCTATGGAAAATTCATACTAAGAAAGGGAAAGCTGAACAAGAAAAGCAAAACTACACAAAAAAAGGAACAGAAGTTACTTGCACTATCAAATTATTTGGTGTTAAACCAGATTTCATACAAAAGTTGTCTTCAGATCTAAGTGTTTTCTTTAGGTTCAGTAGAAAAACCACAGACAGTAACTCAGCATTCCAGTTTGAAAGCCAACTTGTTTTTATTTCTTTTTTGTGTGTTATTTTACGAAGCATTATGACAGAGCAGAAGCAAGAATCCCCGACCTTTAACCCTAGTAATCAAGATTTTGTTCCCAGCTTCGTGCAGGGTTTAATCTGCTTTTCAGTACCTGTAACTTGGAAGTAAACCACTTAGTAAGTTCTTTGCAATGTCTGAAAAGAGAGACTTCAGAAGGATGAAGCACACACACGAGTCTTAGCTTTTTTCAGTCTGGATTCTTACTTTGTCAAATTTAGCAAGGTTGCTCTTCATGCGTGAATCTCCCTCTTCAGATCCTGTCATTGCCAACTGCTGCAGAAGTCTCCCAACCTGAAACGAAAAAGCAGCGTGAGGAATAAGCAATTCAAAAAACCATCATGATGGACCCCGTTACAAAAAATAGTTAAGAAAATTCCCCCATTCTAATTTTTTTTTCATTTAATACTCTGTGAAATACTTCTGATTGAGTGGACAGGGTCTTATCGTTGCTTTCAGGGTGGAAAATGTGCAAGAAGCTTTAGACAGAAAGCAGTCATTGCATTTAAGAAGAAAATCTGCACATAGTGTGCTATGACCATCCATACTTCCCCCCTTCCCAGGAACAAAGCATGTTTTGTTTTTACAGCACGACAGAAATGAGAGTTGAATCTAGGTCACCTTAAACCTAGAGATTTCAAAAGGCTGTATGTATTTTACTAAGAGTGAGAAAAAAATAGCCAAGAGGGTTAAGCTTTGTTTCAGAGCACGTATTTCTTATTAATCTCCAACTGCAAAACAACTCTCAACTTTAAAGAGTCGCCACCTGAAGCTCTGCTACAACGTGCAAGTGGTGACAGAGTCCAGTGAGTAAAACTCACCAGAACTATTACGCTGTGAGCACCACTCACTGCCCAGTTCACAGACAACACAAAGTATGTTTTGTTGCTTGTGGGGGGATATCCCCAGTCAGTCAAGTGTTGCTTAATACCCTCAGACTGCACCTCTACGCACTATCGCTACATTGCCCAAGTATTTGCACAAGGACAAACATTTGTCACGAGAGCTGGGGAATACTCTAAGGCCTAACAAAACAGCAGATAGCTACCCAGCAGAAACAGTGGTCGTTGCTGCCAGACAGGAAGGTTTCTTCAGCAAAATATTTCATTATTTTGTGCAATACCTGGCGTAATATTTAACATTAGCAAGAACACCACAACACCCATCTACACACATTCCAGAATTCACCTCACAGTTGTTTTTACACTTTTGCTTCCATCCCTTATAATAGCTCTTATAAAGTACATCTGCAACTCTTCTAGGAGGCAAAGGAACGCGTGCTGTTGAAACTTTAAGTCAGTATTTTAAGCAAACAGATAAACTTTAGAGCATGCCTTTTCAGCCACGATAACACAAATATTTTGTTAGCATTCGTCTTACAGGTAGGAGGGACAGTACCTTCACCTTTACTGCAGTAACATCAGTTCTACTGGAAAAAAGAGGCCAAGAACATCTCTCATACATATTTTTTTTTAGGACTAGTTTAAAGTGAATCATACCTGCATCAAATTAAATCTTGCCACCTCGTTTATAGGAGCATCAGAAATGATCCCATACTGCTCTGGGTTAACAATTGCAGGACAGATGAAACACGCTAGGAGAAGATCTGTGCACATTGCTCTGACCTCCCCAACCTCCAGCCTGTCTACACACGAGAGCGTTTTGTACATCTGTGACACTATCCACCTCAAGCTGTGAGGAAAACAGTAAGTATTTTGTTTGAGATAGCCAATGAATTTGTTCACCAAGGTCACCAGCTTGGCCTCATTGGAGTCAACCATCTCTTGGACTCTTTGCTTGAACTTTTCTGTGCCTTTCTCTCCAAATAACTTCTCCTGTTGTACAGGGGAGAACCTCTCGATTAACTTGTTTGGATCAGTCTCCAGGTGGTCTTCATCTTCAACCAGAAGCTGCATGATTGGCTCATGTAAAGTTGCAGTAAGAAAAAGTTTTGCAGAAAAGAGTCCTTCGGAGAAAAGTTTAAACAGGATGCTGAACGCGCAGGTGCCTCGTCTCAACAGCCGCCGAGGGTTGTCGCTTTCCTTGAGCTCAAACTCAATCAAGTAACGGAGGACCTGGAGGAGGTAGCTCTCGTCCTCCTGCATGATGCAATTGCCATAAATGGAGGTGAAGACTGTGTGGATGACACTCTGAGTGTTGTCCTGGTTGAGCTTCTCTCCAGCAACCAAACAGGAAGCAATAAGCCTAGGGTTCTCTCTCAGTCTGTTTAGGAATTCGCCGTAAACAGACTCCTGAAATCCCAACTGCTTATATCCATCCACAAACTGTGTGTCCTCCAAGATTTTAGCATGCTGGCAACATTCAGCAGGAGAAGCTTCAGCGCTTAAAAGAAAAACATTTAAACAGTTTAGGTAACTCTTAAGCAAACAAACTTCATACAGGATGACACATGGTCAATCTGCTAACAAGACTACCACCAAGGAAAAAGGTCTTTCCATTTGGTTGAGAGAAATTATTTGCAAGTTCAGGAATAAGGAGAGTTTATTCCCATAAACTATGAATAGAAACAAAACAAATACATATAATAAAAAGGTAGCTTAAACAGCCAAGGAATATATTTCAAGTAAGTCAAATTCCCTAGTTGAGATTTGTTTTAAACTCTTACTATTTTTATGCTTAGGACTTCAGATACTACATGTGAAAAATCTGACGGATCTGCTGCGGTTCACAGCAGTTTCGGAGCTTGTTCTCCCCAGGACCACCCCCGCACCCCAAGTCACCTCGTTATGATCAGTCTGTCCAAGTTAATCCTTTGCTGCTTGGAAATCCACGCCGTGCGGTACAGCTTTTCAGCTGTCTTCAACACATCTGCATTGAGCCTTTGAATAAGTTGCTTCTCTGAGTTCACATACAATCGTTCCTGCTTGAGGTGATGAGCCAGCGTGTGTATATCCAGCTTCACCATCTTGGGCAGTGAGTGGGTGACCCAGTGCTCACTGCAAGAAAGAAAACCAAACAGGTGAATGCCAACAGTTAGGGACCAAGTTCTGTCAGCCCCAGTGAAGCGATAGCAGGTCACAGACCCACACTCAGCAGTAAATGCTGTTGTGCCCCTTCCATGTTAGCCTGCTAATGTGTCCTCTCAAATCCACAGCCCAGCACTTCATGACTGAGTCGCTCTTTCCTAGCACAAGGTTTCCTAATTGCAGATTTCATTAACCCCTTGTTATGTCAGCACACCAGGGACACTCGCATCATAGCAAATGATATTTTCAACTCGCTCTCAAGAACGTCAATAGTAGCACAGTACAGCACGACAAAACGCCTGCACCACCCCTCCAGTGCAGGTGATAAGAACGGAGAAAGATCACAGAATCACAGAATCGCTCGGTTGGAAAAGACCTCCGAGATCATCACGTCCAACCGTTCCTGTCTACCCCCTAAACCATATCCCTAAGTACCTCATCTACCCGCTCTTTAAATACATCCAGGGATGGTGACTCCACCACCTCCCTGGGCAGCCTGTTCCAGCTTCTGACGACCCTCTCAGGAAAGAACTTCCTCCTTCTCTCTAACCTGAACCTCCCTTGGCACAGCTTGGTGCCCTTTCCCCTTGTTCTATCCCCCATCACCTGGGAGAAGAGACCAGCACCCACCTCTCCACAACCTCCCTTGAGGCAGTTGTAGGTGGTGATGAGGTCTCCCCTCAGCCTTCTCTTCTCCAGGCTAAAATACTTGGCTAGATACTTGGAGAGACATGGCCCTTGCTGCGGTTCAGGTGACAGGTGCACACGGAGATGAAGAGGAGCCCCAGCCCAGCTCACTGCCTGCGGGAACAGGCAGAAAGGTTTCTGTGCTTACTTTGTCCCAAAGCACACCCAGATAAGGCAGCACTATCCCAGTACTCACATGTGGTTATCTCCGGCCTGTCAAAACAAATGCCCTCTCTCACCTATGCAGAAGCAGCACCAAGCTCCCAGTATTACTCTTTTCTGCTAAAAAAAAATTTAATCATAATAATGTTGCTAATTAAAAAAAAAAAATCAAGGAGGATCAATACCCAGATAAGGCAGAAGTTAGAAATTAGTCTGGAGACTCTGCTCCACAGTGGAATTAATTCAGAAAAAAATCCTCAAATATTTCAATTCAGAAGAATATTTCTTTGGGCCACAATCCAAAAATGTTGCTTTAAAGGGAGAAAAACTGAAAAAACCATAGGCTTTCATAGCATATCAGGGACAAAAATCTACACAAACTACTGTTACGTCTCAATGTAACATCAGCTCTAACTTCCTAATTAGAAAACATCTTCGTTACCAGCTTGCAGGTAGACAAACTGAGTACCACACCATTCCAAACCAGTTCAAGGAGCTAATCCATCTAAAACTTAACTCCGTGGAAGAAAAACACATCAGTTGCATTAATGCTGACAAGGGAAGGGGTAGAATCATGCAGATCAGATTATGTTTCCATGGAATTAATGATTAACTGCTTTATGTCTTCCTCCCAGAACTAACAGCCACATAGCTAATTTGGGAAGAAAATGATCCAGCCATAGCCTGTGACAGCCGTACGTCAGACACACCGGCAACGGATGTGTGGCAGCGCTGTCAAGGGATGTGGTGATGAACGCTTCGAAGCCACGCCACAGTTCAACAAAACCTTACGTCCCATAACGCGTGGTGAACCAAGGCTGCTCTGGACTCACAAAATTCAGTCCATGCGAGAAACTACAACCAACATAGCATGCACTGGCCTAACGCGCTCTCTTTTCAGTGTTTTCAAGATCTGTGGCTCGCTGCTCAGCAGAGCAGGAGATGATCCTCTCTGAAGAACACAGATTAGCTCCCTAATCAGGCACAGGTTTTACATTTGGTGAGGTTTTTCCAGAGCGTGGAGAAAGCCTGACAGCCAGGTGCACTGACAAACACCACTGCTCCCTGCCTGTGGAATTGTCTTCCTTCATCCATAGATTTACCCTCACAACCACAACCCTAGCAGAGACAAAAAGATATGCTCTCAGAAGCCTTTATGCATTAAAAATTGCACTCTTATTACACCTGATGGTTTTAAACTCATTCTCAGCAAATACAGACAACGGTCTATATAAAGCTCTCAATAAACCCCAAAACCTCAAAAAAAACAAAGCCAAACAAACAAAAAACTCAAAAACCCAAGAAACCAGCAACCCCAGCCAGCGGTTACAGCTCATGCATCTAAAGATGAGATTAAGCAAGGAACTTCAAGGACAACAAAATTCAGATATCTTTAACTAGGACAGTCTCAGAGAAATGATTAGAAAAAGCAGCACTGACACTGCTGCCAAAGTTCTTTGAGAAACAAATAACAACTTCTTGCAACAAATTTATTTTTAGACCCAGAATTTTAGGGCTCACAAAAAAAAAGCAAAGCATTAAACTTGATACTGCCTGCAAGCACCGGAGTAACAAGTTATTAGGCTACTGATACCAGTCAGGAAAAAGAAGCTGCATCCATAACAAGATACATACAGCAGAGCTGCAGCACTGCGATCTTTTCAGATGCTTTCCTCTGTAAGGCTGCACTGAAGCTCACAGCTTATCACACCTCAACAGCTTTAGTTGCCATTTTCCATTTTAAGGTGTCCACCCACACGCTCAACGTTTTGGACGTGCAGTTACTCCAAGTGGTTCTCTTGCTTGTGAGCACTTTAATTTTTTAACAATTTGCTACTGTGAAGTCCAGGCCCAAAACAAAACAAGGCTCTGCAGATTATCACTGTCTGTACTTCTAAATATACTGACCCCTTGACAACATCCTATCAATTGGCCACTACTCCTGAGGCTATCTCATCTGTCTCTACTGTAGAACACCATCAATAATGAAAGCAAGAGGAGAACTGATTGGGAACTGAACCACAGCAGGTTAATAAGTACCACTGCTTTGTAAAGAATGATGACAATCCACCAGATTTTCCTGTCAGCCCGCAGGAAGTCAACTGCACAACAGCAGTTTTTACCCTATGTACAAGAAAAAAGGATCAGCAGCTTCTCTGTATGTATAATCCTCCATCAAAATTAGTTAATTTGATTGCTGGTGATTGCCACTGAGAAGAGGAACGCCTCACTCACTGCCATGTACCAGTTTTTAAAAATGAGTTATTCTGAAGTCACACAAGCATAGCAAGCAACAGTGCAAACAACTTTGTCTTCAGCTGAAGTTTCTGGCAGGCGTTTGAGAACACCAGAGGTGTGAAACAGGCAGTTCAATACACACAGTACTTCAGCAGGCTGCAGACACGCTCTAAAGAAAGCTTGCAACATAGTAAAGAAACCCCAGAAAAACCCAGTTGAGTAAGACGCACACACTACTACTCTCTTCAGACACTGATATTATTAACACGGCCTGGCATGAAAGAAGAAACTCCCGCACCACTAGCACATCACCCTGACACACTGCTCCCCTCCAAAATCCTGCTCCCTCTATGAGCAGCATGGAAAGACAACCACTGTGTTCTCCAACCCTCCCAGGCCGCACCACGTTCACTCCACACCAGCACGTGGGACGAGTGCTTTAGAAGCAGTTAGGCACAGTTACGGATTCGGTAGCACCACAGAAGGCAGCATCAGAGCAGAGAGAGAGCAGCTTCAGAAAGCTGTTTGTCAGATCATCCTATCCCTTTCTCACACACACAAAGGTGCCCATGATTATTCAGTTACCCGGTTTATGACTACCATGCACATTGCTTGAAATAACAGAAGTCTGTACGTAGCTGTATAAAGGAGATGGTTTAGGAAACTCTGATATCCAACAATCTGCCATGGCTGAAGAAACAGCAGATATTAAACAGCTCCTGCTACGTGCAAATTATTTTTCAATTCTGGCAACTTAATTTTGATATGAAAACAGTTCAATTTTTTGTCAGTTATTTCAAGACTGCTTGGTAACCTACTAAAAGCTGTGACGTGGTAAGAGACGCTTAGCACAACAATTTCACTTCATGATGCTCTATCATATCAACAGCAAAGACTCCACGACCTGACCGCGTCTAAGGTGTTTTGCCCTGCTGTCAGCTATCGTGCTATCAGCATGACTTAAGTTTGTTCAAAACCCAAGACAATCTATGCCTTTGATGAATGCAGGACATAAGATTGCTTCTTACATTTAAAAGTTCTGGAAAACACTACATTTAACCTTGAGGAACTGAACTCCAGCTTACAAACTGTGTGGCACGCCAGCCAAGTGACATCTCCATTGAGTATTTCTGCAATACAGTTGACAGAAAAGAGATTAAGCAAAGCAGCGAACACTGCGAGTACACCAGAGTCATCTTCCTCCTCCAGCGCTTCCTGCTCAGGATTCTTTGCTCCTCCTGAGTCTCGCTGCGCAAGACTCAACTTTCCAAAGCAAGTTTGGGCAGATCCAATGTAGGCGGGACAGGGCAAGGCAAAACTGAAATCACTCTGTCTTACTTAATTCCTAAGCAAGTTTGAATAGCTTCCATGCTAGTTCACCCCAGCCGAAGTACCTCTTTCTTCATTAACACTTCTAATAATAACCAAGAAGCCTTATTTCTTTATATAAGCTAACAGCCTATCTCCCAAAGTTGAGCTAAAAAAACTCCATTTATCAGTAGGATAGTTCATCATGACCTAGGAGTTATCTGCTGAACTCTCCCGTTACGATACCCGTCACCCTCACGCGTGTACAACATGCAAAACACATTTCAATTTGCTACAGTTCAACTATCTAACCAACATCAATAAGAAATTCATACCTCAAGTTTGTTTCTGCCCAGGGGCTGCTCCGCAGCTAGCACTGAACATACTGTCTTTCCAGGAAGACTTGCATGCAAGAAGCACCTTGTTTCTCATGCCCATTAACAGAATTTACCAGTAATGCACAGGATCAGTTGGCTACTGAATATTATGGTATTCCTGTGTTGCATAAAATCAACAAAACCATATAACTGTGCCAAGATCTACTCCAGTTGCTCGTGGTACTTGAAAGAGCAGTTCCCCTTACGTAAGGAGCCATGCAAATAAACTAGTCAGAAGTGCAGAACTCAAAGCTGCTCAAATTGACAAAAACAACCTGGGCCTGGCCCCTTCTCCCCAGACCAGCTCCCTTCCTCACCCTGAAGCATCCCATCCACGGCCCACCATGGAGGGTAACTGCTGCTGAGGACAGAGCATGTTCTCCAGGACCCGACAAACTTCACACCAAAACCCTCCTGTGGGGTATCTCAAAGAACCCTCCTCAGCAGCAGCAGTTTAGAAGTCAGTTTCCTGAAAGCACCATCCCGCAGCTTTTACTGAAGCACAGTATTTCACACCTCAGGTGCCGTCCATGCCATTCCCCCTCCATCATTCTCAAAGTGCAGCTTCTACTTCTGAGTCAACTGCATTATCCACAAAAGCAGCGTTCTACCAATCGGTAAGTGTAGCATCGCATGCTCAGTTTGAGAGCGTCGCCCTAACGGCTCTCTTCCTTCGGAGCACAGTATCATGACTTTGCAAGAAAAATGACAGATACTCGCTTGGTCAAGCTCTTCAGCATTAAGGGTCTATTAGTAACAAAAAAGGGAAGTTAAGATATTCGTCAATTTACAAGTTTTAAACCCGCACAATGCTAAAGCCATCAAGAAGAGACAGCAGCAACATTCACATC
>NW_010181940.1:0-881 GCF_000695765.1 Mesitornis unicolor
GCTGCTGGAAGCGGAGAGGGAGGGTGGAAAGGTAGCTCAGAGACTCCTCCCGGCTCTCAGTGCTTAAAAATAGAAATAATCGTCAAGTTCACATTTGTTGGGCTGAGACGTGGCTTCCCTTCCTCGCGGCTCCGGGTCTGGTTTCTGGAAAGGAGGAGCTCTCTAAGCACACCTGAATTTACGTGGTAGTGAATTTGATAGATACAAGGAGGGCAGGAGAAGTAGGCGATGCTTCCCGGAAAAAAAAAAGGTGAGAGCCCTAATTACCGGGGATTTTCTGGGGAATGCAGCAAAAAGAAGGTACCTGCAGCCTTGGAAACTCGTTCATTCAAAATCGGGAAGGGTAGGCTGAGCTGATAACCATCACTGGTCCCTCACCACCTCTCTGCTGATAACTCTCAGAGCCATACCTGGGCTTACATCGGATGGAGATGCAGCGGTGCAGGGTCACATCTGGTGCCTGTGCCCTCAAATGGCATCTTTAACTAAGACAGGAGCAGAAGCACTTCCTACAAGGACCACAACTGTGTCCAGTGTACTTCAGTTGCTCTACAGACACCCCAGATTACCCAGCGGGCAGTGATTTTCCACATCAGACACTGTGATGGAAGTTCCCAGGCCATGTAGCGCGGAGAAGGGTCCCACGTGGCAACAGTCCCAAAATGTGGTGCTGTGTCTCTGCTCCACAACCCTGACATGGGCCCAGGAAAGCACAACAGAGATGAAAGTGAAGGAGATGCAGGCAACAAAGCAGAGAAGAACAAAGCTGAGGTCAACTGAGAATTATCCAGAATATGAGATTTGGCAGCCCTGGCCTCAGCAAGACAACCCAGACCCACGAGGCAGCCATAAGCATCCCTATTTTCCATCATGCAGTGGGG
>NW_010181940.1:902-22321 GCF_000695765.1 Mesitornis unicolor
GCTGGTCTAAGTCAAAAATAGCACCTGAAGTACCTGACTCTGATGCCTCTGCTTCAACTGTTAGTTCACTGTCTTGCTGATATTTTTCTACAGCCAAGCTCAAGACATTGCTTTGTGGTTCTGGATACAAGATTTTTTTGTCTCCTCTCTAATCCATAGTTGCCTAGGGAGACAGTATGTCACTAGGAGAAGAGCTGGATGAGAAGGTGCCTATTGAATCAGGGTCTGGTCTCCAACAGGAAGTCTCACTTCTCTGTCTGGCTTTGCCCCTGGCCTGCCAGGTCTGCCCGTTTGTGTCCTTGGGTCTAAGTTTCTTTCCTTATCAAAATGGTGGTGGAGTGATGATGGTGCCCTCCTTTTGTGAATTCCAGAGAGACAAACGAAAAGCATTACATGCAGCCAGTTTTTAAGGAGTGTAAATTTAAAGCGGTTCTGGAAAAAAAAAATCCTCTAATGTTTTCAGGTACTTCAGGGTAGGATTTCAGATCAGGTATTGCTCAGAAGTTAAACCTTCTCATTTTTATCAACTGCAGAATTTTATGCTGTATCTTATATACACTAATTTGCTCTCATTACAAAAACTTCCATATAAAAATTTATTTTATAGCCCTACAAAGGTGGTCACAGAATCACAGAACATTAGGAGTTGGAAGGGACCTCCAAAGCTCATCCAGTCCAACCCCTGCCAGAGCAGGATCACCAGACCAGGTCACACAGGAACACGGCCAGGCGGGTTTTGAATGTCTGCAGAGAAGGAGACTCCACAACCTCTCTGGGCAGCCTGTTCAGTGCTCTGGCACCCTCACAGTGAAAAAGTTTTTTCTTAAGTTTATGGAACCTCCTGTGCTCCACCTTGATCCCATTGCCCCTTGTCCTGTCACTGGACATCCCAGAGCAGAGCCTGGCTCCTTCCTCCTGACACTCGCCCTTTACAAATTTATAAACATTAATGAAGTCACTCCTCAGTCTCTTCTGCTCCAAGCTAAAGGTCACCAAGTCTGGGATTATACTTTGCCTGCCAATGGTCTGTGGTACGTGGAGCAGCTCAATGTTGTTTCCATCCTCAGTCTCGAGTTGTTGCAGGATGGGGTCCAGGACAGACACGCTATGTTGCAAGCTGGCATATTTCTAATTGCTTCTCCATTTCAGTGGCAGGAGTCTTGAATTTCACAAGCACTTTTGTTTTCTTCCTTGGAACTCAATCATCCCATGGGCTCAATAGTTGTATAATGTAATGACTGTTATATTTTATACAGTAGTGACTCCAGGTGTCCTATGATCCGAGGCCATTATGCCAGAAACTGCACGCTCCATGAAGAGGCAGACCTGCTCCATGAAGAGGCAGACCTGCACCACGGAGTTGCGTTTCCCTCACATTTGTGCGTTCTGCAGAGCTGATGCAAAAATGAGAGGAGAATCAAGCCCAGTGGCTTCAACAAGATGAAGCCAGAAAAATTTCACAGCTCTTAAGTCATTTCCTTGAATCATTTTGACAAATCTGCCTCTCTGACTAAACTTTCTCAGGGGAATTTCCAGAGAGAGAAGGAAAGATCATCCGGGGCCAGAGCACTGGCAGTCATGTGGCTGAAGTACCCGCACACTTAAATTTGTGCCTTCGCCATCAAGTGCTCTCCCACAAAGCTGTCCCTCAGCTTTTGCTGTACCTGCTTTTCACAAACAAAGCTGCAGGTTGAAAATAAATGCTGAAATACCATCATTCTACAGAACGGCACTACTATTTCCCAGTAACCATTTATTTATTCACAGAGGCTGTGCACAGCCCTGCACTGATGATCCCAGACACAGAGAAACACAGGAGACATGTTTCAACCTGTGAATATATGAGCACTTGTTAATTGTACACAGGTGAGCAAAGCCGTGATTTCCAATTAAGCCATTATGTCCAGAAAGCTGGTACACAGTCTCAGACGTTTCTGAGCTGTCACATTTGCCTGATAAACCTCTCGCTGTGTACTACTCCTCCTATTTTATGGATATGATATATATTTTGTTTTGAATAGTGGCTTCTCACAGAAAGTAAAAACAGTCTCCACTTGACTGATCCATTATTCCAAGTTGATAAGTATTAGCTGTTGAGATCACTTAAAAAGCTCTGCAGCTGTTTTCCTTTAAATTACCCTGACCCACTGAACCATTACATAGACAAAGTGATGTGAGAAACCACGGGAATACCCACACATGTTTGTTTTGCTGTCACCTATATTGTTTGGATAAGGACAGCAGATAAGAAATGGCCAAAGCAGTCAAGTATCTTGATTAGCCAGCAGAGAAGATGATGAGACAATTTATTTATCACATGCCAATAGGTTATGCTTCCTAAAGCTCTGATCCTGCACTTGTTCCCCAAAAGCAGGTACATTTGAAGGCTACAGCAAGCATATATAGGCCACATGAAGTGGTTACATCAGGACTTCAGAAGTCAGCAAAACCTTCAGAGTTTAATCCTTTTGGTCTTTTCCCTACCACATGCCTAGAAATCCCTGCCAAATGTATCCCTTTGCCCTGCCAATGCACTGTGGGAGCGGTGGCAGAAAGAACTGCATTTGAAAATATTGTGCGACTTCATTACTGTCAACTCTCAATGATTTCCAGCATCTCAAAGATGCAGCCGCAACAAGAGTGTAAGTTCTGACTGTTCATTCAAGCTGACACTATAAATAGCCTGCTGCATTTGGTGGCAGAACACAAAATCACAGCATTGGTGGGAGAAACAAGGTTAAAGCAGTGACTTAAAGAAAAGCTGGGGTTTTTTCCTTTTAATTACAGAGCTGCTGAAAGAACTTCTCATCTTGACGATCAGTGGCTGCTTTAGGCCTTGCCCATTCTAGGCCAAGACTAAAGTTCAGAAACTTGTTATAAACAGCTTGTAAACTGTTGAGATCTTGCATGGTTGCAACAATTCAGCCAAGTGGCAGTTGTGAGCCAACGAAGAGCTACTGCAAACCCTCCAATATCCAGCAGATTCTGCTGTGTTTCCTTAGGTGAACGAAACCTCCCATCTAAAACTCTCTAACCGAGACATCTCTATCCAAGCCAACTGTCTAGACTTTCTGTATATAGTGAGTGCAGAGAAACGGGGTGCAATTCCCCTCATCATAACACAGACATCTGAAATTGATTAACTGCTCTCTAACAATGCTCAATTCCTTCCATGAATTATAGGGGAAGAGGAGAATTGGGCCAAATGAGATGTTTAAAGTTAAGTGATATGAATCCCATTCATCTTCCTTTCAGAAATGCTCAGCACAGCTGATGATGCTTATTTGGGTACCAGACATGCATGTTAGGTACGTTCTCGTCTGAAGGCCTGACTTTGTTCTGTTTCACTGAAAGAAATTAGGCTGCTGGCTAGGATTTAACAGGGGCAGGATCTGGCTCCAGAACTCTTCAGGGGAGCACATGTGGCTTGTATAGTGTGATGGAAAGTGCTCTAAAAGGTTTTCTACAAGGCTGACTGCTGTGCACTCCTACACACTTGTTAACATAAAAGAAAGTGTGGGTGGAAATATGTTGAAGAATCATGGCAGTTCTCATTAATTATGAAGATCAAGAGGAGTTCTTACTGCTTTTTTAGTGTATTTCCTATACTGAAATTAGTGCACTAACTGTTACTTAAACTTCAACCATCAGTATAATTTAATCATTAGCACAGTCTCGTTCCTGTTGTTCTATATTTTTAAAGTAAACTGCCTTGATTCTGAGGGATGTGGGACAGCATTCCACACAAATGCCACACAGTAAAATGGACCACACGGCATGATCAAAGAAATAGTGTAATTTTAATCACAAAGACTGTTCCCTATCCACGAGCTCGAAGGCAAGTGGATTTTCAGAGAAATTCAGCATCCATTAAGTGGAAAGTGGAGATCTTCTGAAGTTCTGCCCTCTAATACCATCTTTAGCCAACTGACCTACACAAGATCACACTGGCACCAGAGAACTTGGAATAGCTCTCTTTTCTTTATAAAGTCAGTAAATTATTGCCAGTCTTTCACCTAAAGATGAAGCTCGTCTTTACAAATGAAGAAACTGAGTCATAGAGAGAACAAAAATAACATATCCACGATCATCCATCAGAAACAGAAATAAGTTGGTTCACATCTGCATTTCAGTGTCAAACATCTCTAACTAAGCACGAGCAAAAGACAGTAATACAGGAGGATCGGAGCACAGAGAGACTGAAGGGAGCTCTGGCACTAACAACTATAACGTCTTATTGCTGGTAGGGGTTGGGGGGAAACCACATCAAAACCCAGAGGTTTAGCAGTGGATAAGCCATTCTAAGCAGCCCTCCCATCCCAGCACATTACCACATATTTATTTTTATTTTCTTTGTTATTACCCTTAAGCTTGCTGCTCGTCTGAATTGAGACCAAAGATCAGGCTGCTCTTTGCTTAGTCCATTTTTTAAAGATCAGGACAATTGACAGCTGCAATTAGCCAGGCTTGTACTAATAAAAGGACTTTTGTACCTACTGACCACAAAGGGGAGCAAACTTCACCTATCTTTTGTAGACCCAGGAATTGAAATTGGGAGGGATTAGTTTTTCTTCCCAAGGCCCACTCTAATGCAGCAGCACAGCCGAGTGCAGAACCCAGGCAGTCAGGCTCTGGGCATTAGAATGTTGTACTTCACTCAGTTCATGGATTTTTTAAATACACATTCAAGTCAGAGAAGAAAGCTGGCCTTAAAGCTCCCAGCATTGCGTGCTATACTCTATGCATCAGGTAAAGCTGCAGCCTGTTTTATAAAGCCTCTGATAACTCTCTGTGTACCTCCATGCAGCTCAGTGTATCCCCAGGAAAATACATAATGTGGCAACTCTGCATTTTTCCAGTTGTCAAAGCATCGTGTGTACCAGCACCAGTTTGCAAACTGTCCAAGCTCTGTCTCCGTGCATTGCAAATCAAAATTCCTTCTGGCTCGCTTACTACTTTTCATTGTATGTCAGAAAATTATTCCCCTTTTCTGCTGCTGCTCCAAGTACGTGTCAGCAGACAGTTCTCACTGTGGTCACGGAGGGTGAAGATCTATTGTTTTCTCCAACCTGGTTGAACAGAGTCTGTAACAAATAGGAGCCAGCCTGTACTTTATAAAAAACCCAAACCAACAGTCTATTTCCCTGTCGTTTGGGCCCTGACGCAGACACTATTTGAGACCAAATAGAAGCACCAGATGTTTTCTACCTGAGCTTCAAACTGTGCAGTGCCTGTTAGAGGCAGGAGAGTCCCATTTCCTTGCATGAACTGGAGTGCGTTAGAAGATCAAAGGTGAGGGGTGTGAGCCAGGATGAAAACTTCTCATCTGTGCCTAGAACTTGGAAAAAGATTTCAGTACCTACAATCGAAGCTGTGTTACTTGGGAAAGGGGAGGGAAGCAAGCTCCCATTTTGACATTTAGAGAAAAGCCAGACTTTTAGATGTCTTCAGCAGGCAATGCATGGAGGTGGTTTGGACAGCTGGCCAAATGTGGGCACTGACCACTGAAGCATCCAGTCCTGCCACTTCGGTTTCTTAGCCTTTAATTCTCCAGAAAAGCAAGGCTATCCCCAGAAAGGCACTGACACTCTAATTTAACGTAGGGCATGCTTTCCCAGGGGATCCCAAAGCACACAAGAAAATCTTTGTAACAATTTGCAGATGAGAAAATTGAAGCATAAAGACGTTTACATGACCTACAGTTCCATGCAGAATCACCTGCAGTCCACTAATTTGAGTCATTAAAGTAACCCATAAGCTAATTGTCTCCAGGCAGCTTTGCATACTGGGTGACATGTAAGGCTATGTTAATGAGCTCTGCTAGGGCTGTGCTGGCTCCATACAGAGGTGCGGAATATGAGCCATTTTTTTGTGTAAGGCAGGAGGAGTACGGAAGAGGCCATGCACAGTACAACTAGCTGCCCTCTATTTCCTGCGAACATGCCTGTGTTTTTAATTAAGGAGAGGTTACAACCAAAGACCATGACCAACTGAACTTAAATACCACAGTAATGAGCATAGTATAAATGCATAGATTAAAACCCACAAGGCAACTTGTTTCAGCATTGATGCAGGGCAATGGGCTGCTGTCCTGTCTCCAGGAGAGCACGGGATGGTAATTAAACTCCATTTCGTTCTTTTTCCACCAAAATGTCTATTTGCAACAGAAGCATGCTATTCTAGTACAGAACTATCTACCGTATGTTAGAATTTCACTTTTCCCACCACAGTATGTTTCCACCACCAATCCATTCAACCATCCACTGATCCCAGCTGTCATTTGTCAGGATGACATTAACAGGTTTAAGGAATTGGTGTGATGTCTTTATTTCTTTACACAAAAATAATGTCTTGTGACAGCAGAGTAGCAAGATTCTCCGAATTACTTCACTCTGCGACCACATATTGCTGCAGTGATTGCCAGGTAGAAAGGGCAGTTATGACTCCCAAAACTCCCAGAAAGCCTGATCCTTTGCCAGGTGTTCATTATCATTTTAGAATATTTATTCCAGAAAATCCTTTATACTGTGGATTTTGTCTGTCAAATGCCGTGATACAACCCAGATCCAGGAATGTGCAGACACTTGGAGATGTTTCCTGCCAATTTAGATTTAAATTGTATTATATGTTCCAATAAGGAAGAAGCACCATGAGAATGCTGCCAGTGTGGCTTTCTGAGGTTCAGCAAGGCCAAGTGCCGGGTCCTGCACTTTGGTCACAATAACCCCATGGACGCTACAGGCTTGGGGACGAGTGGCTGGAAAGGACCTGGGGTGTTGGTGGCCAGCAGGATGACCATGAGCCAGCAATGTGCCCTTGAGCCAAGAAGGCCAATGCCATCCTGGGGAGTATCGGACATGGTGTGACCAGCAGGAGCAGGGAAGTGATTGTGCCCCTGTACTCAGCACTGGTGAGGCTGCACCTTGAATCCTGCGTTTGGTTTTGGGCCCCTCACTACAAGAAGGACATTGAGGCACTGGAGCATAGAGCAAGGAAACTGGTGAAAGTCTGGAGAGCAAGGATTATGAGGAGCAGCTGACAGAGCTGGGGTTGTTTAGTTTAGAGAAAAGGAGACTGAGGGGAGACCTTTTCACTCCCTACAACTGCCTGAATGGAGGGTGTAGAGAGGTGAGTGTTGGTCTCTTCCACGTTGGTAGTGACAGGACAGGAGGACTGGCTTCAAGTCGCACCAGGGGAGGTTTAGGTTAGACATTGAGAAAAATTTCTTTATTGAAAGAGTACTCAGGCACTGGAACGGGCTGCCCAGGGAGGTGGTGGAGTCACCATCCCTGGAGGTGTTCAAGAAGTGCATGGATATGGCACTTCAGGACATGGTTTAGTGGGCATGGTGGTGTTAGATTGACAGTTGGACTTGATGAGGTCTCTTCCAACCTTAATGATTCTGTGATTCTATAGAGCACTGTACTGGGACACGTGAAAATTGGACTCTAATCTAGTTTCTGGTTTTACTGCTGGTGTAAAATGGAAACTCCCTCCATCTCCACAACATTTTTTCACTAACAGTGAAAGAGAAACAAGTGGAAGAGGATACTGACCTGCTTTGACTTGACCAGACTAAATGTGGAAGGTATATGTTAAAATAACTTATGCTGCCTACTCTAATACTTGTTTCAGTCCTAAAAACTCACAGACATGCTCAGATGAGCACTGCAAATGCCAGTCCTGCCAGAACTGACAGCTAGCCCTGATCTTCAGGGTGCACTACAGCCACTAACCCATCAGTTTGCACAGCGCCCATAGAGCACACACGCTCCATTTCATAACGACAGGCATGCAGACACACAAGAACTGTGTTCAGAAAGAGGGGCCGCATTTATTATGCCTAATATTCCTGACAAGACTGCACTACGCGTCCCTCTCTGCAAATGTCAGAGCTCAGTCACGCCAGTGTGCATTGCAGTCCTAGCTTCGGACAACGCAAATGCAGTCTCTGTGTCTCAGATGTGCCTGGTGGAAAATGCCAACTTCCTAGCTGTGAAGATAGAAAAGAAAGAAAGGAAAGGAGGTAAATTTACCCTCTGCAGAAGAAACAGAATCTGAGAAGGGTAACAAAAAAGTTAACAAGTGGGAAAATACAATCAAGGTGAATTAACCTGTGGAACTCAATGCCAGAATATATTAAAGACAATTAAGATAATTATATTACAGCGGTAGCTATGCTAATTCTAATTAGATAAAAAAGTATGGGACAACCCTTAATACTTGATTAAAAATAAACTCTGATCAGATTCTATAATTGGTTGACATCACAGTTAAGATTTGCCTCTCTTTTCTTTGAGCCTGTGATAACAGTCAGGTTCTCAGAGGGGATGTTTGCTTGAACAGGCTTCTGGTCTGTTCTAGTAATTCGTCCGTACCTTTCATTTTACGTTTCTTGCAATACTTCTAAGAACACCTGTGGCAAAAGAACAGAAATAGCAGATTACTATCCAAGGTATTCATTGAAGAAAGGAAATAAGAAGTTAATAGAGTCTTTTTTTGTGAAAAACACTCAAAATATGAATTAAGCCATGTCACGCCCATCTAGCATGCAAATCGTATACATATAGCTGAAGAAAAGAGATGAGGATATTTGCAAACTGGGCTTAAAATGTCATGGAAACAGCTGCTTTCCCAACAGACTGAAAATTAATTTCCGTGTTGTATACAGGCAGGTATGGCAGAGAAACCCACCCACTCATATCCATAGCTATGTATCTCACCAAAAGCTTTGTTATTTAAGCAGACTATAAATACTGACCAAAAAACCTAACAAATTATCAAACCTTGGGGCTTTTTATTGCAAGTGGGCTTGTTTTAAGAGATTATTAATACTTTGTGGCATCAAGGTTGTAAAACAAAGCCGTGACCATATTGCAATTCCAGAGAAAATTGCCTTGCGGATTACATACTGCGATGACCTTCAGGTCCCAACAGTCCGGGAGATGAAGCCTGACAATTTCTGCACTTACAATCCCCAGCTCATGCAGATCCCCCTTCACAGGGCTGACATGACTGATCTGGGGAAGAGCGGTCAAACAGATCGGGAATGCAGGGCTCTGCCTTGTGGTGGTTTCTATAGAAAATAAAAAGGATATTAGATGTTAACTTCTGTAAACAGCACTTCAAACTTTCAGGGCAGTTTCACTCTCCCCATCCCCATTACTATAGTTAAAGATCTTTTTGTGGACCTGGTATATCTAGAAGGATGTATGCAGGTCAATCTGTGCAGCAGATGAGAAGAAACTAGTACCTTCCTGGATTTGTTCCACCATTGCTGCCTTCAAACTGTATTGTTTTGAGGTGCAGATTAAAAAAAATATCCTAAGCCTGTATCGCAGAAGCAGACAGAAATGCTTCTCCTATAGCAGTGAGGGCTTGAGTAGGCAGGTGTCATTCCCAACATGAAACAAGACCTGTCCCACAACAACTTGGGCATTTGTTTTCACAGGAACTGTGCCTACAGACTGCCAAAGCCATGGATTTAGCTAGGATGTGCTGCCACCCAGTTTTGCAGTCTCTGATCTCTACAGCAGCAGATTATTTGCAATCATTTTCCACCTCCACAACCCTCTGGCCTACAGCAGGCTGTATGATTCTATCAGAGAGAAAGACGGGTTTGCCACCCATTGCAGTGAAATCACATCCAAGCAGCCGGTGCTCAGAAGCAAGTTGCGCTCCCACGTCTGCTGATTTCAATAGGGAATTGAGGCTCCAGTTTAGCAAAAAGTGTAAGTGCAGGTTAAATTTCACGTGTAGGAGCAATCCCTGTGAAATTAATTAGATCAGATACATCAAATAAGTCAAGTCCATACCAAGAGTGCACAGCCTCCTATCAGCATCGCGCCTTTCTCTGTAATATATTGTTTTGAGGCAGCAGAGCAGAGACGTAATTGGATGCTATTAGAGACAGCACTAAGCTTTTGGTTTGCAAATCCTTTATTTCCTCAGGAAAGATCCGCTTTGCTGCAGCATCTGGTTTTCCTATTCTATTCCTGCCTTTTACCCTGTTTTGCAGTAGCATAAGGAAGTCAAATGCCCTGCTCAAGGTTACACTGACTGATGTACTGGGCAAATAAAGACCATTTCTGGAGCTGAGATGTCATTCATTTCCATAAAATTCCAGCTCTAATAAACCAATTTATAACCTACAGTCCTGCCAGATGAAGTGTGTCTAGTCCATCTGTACTGCTGTCACTCAGTATACATGTGTTCATATGCACACTACATTCTGTCGCACCTTTACCATGAGGTTATTTTCAATAAGTAATAACAATATTTCCTTTCTGAGTTACTAAGTACAGTTGCATGTATTACAATGCACTGAAACAAGGGAAGGTCATAAAGGGCATTTTGCTGTATTCTGGTTGTACTGTGTCAAACTTTCTCAGCCACTAACAGTTAAGTCCAATGAAGCAGGTGACTGATAAAATGTGCAATCAAACCAGTTTGTATAGCAGCTAAACATTAATTTTACAACAAACATTGTGCATGCAGCTCTGTCTTTCTCTATTCCACTTCAACACAGCTCCAAAGCTAAAGTAATTCAGTGCAGGTAGCATTTGTATTACTGTATTATCTATTTACAGGAGATGAACTCCCGAAAGGCAGAGAAAGCCAACAGCTCTAGCCCAGCTCATATTCACCCTAATGACAGCATGTAAGATTTTCTGGCCTTTCAGCACCTTTATCACCTGATGTCAGCATGCATTTCAGGAGGTTGTTAACTAACAATTCACCAATTGGACAAAAAGGGTTGTTTCTGAAGAACAGTAGTCACAGAGGACACTCAATTTACATAGCTCTGTCTGCTCGGGAAGCAACTTTGCAGATTAGGAATCCTCCTATAGTCAGTGCACTAGTAAGCAGTAACTTAATGACAACTGAATCACTGACCAAGTCACTTGAACAACTGCATTTGTTTTATTTTAGCGCCCAGAGAAGTTGGTGAAATAACTAAATAACCACCAAATAACCATTGTAGGGGTGAGGGAATTTATGTTTCCTGTTCAGGGGTTAAAAGTTTTTCAACATCTAAGACCTTTTTCTGAGCTACTGGTCAGTTTGTATTTACACAAGTAAATGTATATGGTGTCATACGCAAATGTACTGCATGTACAAACATGTAAATACTTGCATCTAGACATGTTTATTAACATTCATAAAACCTGCATAAATATAATCGTGTGAGTAATTAGAGGAAGAACTCAATTGTACTCCATATAGTGGACAAAGGCCATGTTCTAGACCAAAACTCTCTCTTTTTGGGCGAGAGGTTTCACACTTCCAGTTTCGCCATGGGTACATTGGCAGTATCTTTTTTTTTCCAGCAAGTATGAGGCCTGGATCAATGAAGTTTATAGCCATTCAGTTACAGATTCTACCAAAACATGCTAGTAAGCATACATGCAGTACTGGAAAGCTAAATCCCAGAGCAGACTTGGAAACTGTTATAAAAATACATTTCTATCTAGCAAACTGGCCTGTTCTCAGCTGATACAAGTACTGAATTCAGGAACTACGGTCAAAGATTGATCAAGAAAGGGAAGCAGTAATGGTATAGTCTCTGCTCTCAGGTCTGGTACCAGTCTAATATTCAAAAGCAATACCTGCATGGAAAGCTTTGCTTAGCAGCCTGGAAATCTCCAGGACAAATGATGTTTAGGGAGATAATAGTTTCCAAAGCCTAGGAAGAATATTCTAAATACTTTTGTGGGTAGGACAACACATTGCTATTTACTCTTACAGGTAAGAAAGCGGCATTCAACACCCCTTCACCTCATCCATTAACTTCTGTCTTCAAAGTGTGGGAGCACAAGTACAGTCACCAGCAGAGTAAATATTTAACATGAGTATTATTTGCACAGCATGTTTATTAAATCTGAACAAGATACCAAGTTGGAAGGAGCTGCAAGAAAAGTAGAAAAAACAAAGCTAATGCTAAATAATCTAGATAAACTGTGGAAACTGAAAATCAAGATGTCATTCAGCTAAGACAAGTGACTGTACAACTGTGTTCATCTGGACAGATACACACACAAAAAAGGGGAACACCAGGGAAACATCCACTGGTTACAACAGACTGAAAGCTGAACATTAGCCAGTGATGTGCTCTAAGCACAAGATAAATCATTAATAACTGCAGTTCAAACGGAAACATTTAAATTCCTCAGTTACAACTGCTTGAAACAAGGAATTACAAAGTGAGCTGTTCCTCAGCATCGACTTCGGGCAGCCCAGTTCACACCGGAAACAGACACTAGACTAAACCCTCAAGTGGTTTCCTCTCTTCTCTGGTCTCCCTGCCTGCAAGGGCGGAGACATCAGCAACCACAGCAATAAAAAGCAGCCACCACACCAGCTGGCAGTGGTTTCCTCTCTTCATGGCTCCAAGAGAACAGCTTATATTTTATTCATGAAAAATGACACCTCTGGATGTCTAAGCAAAAAAAGCCAAACAGGACGTAAGTATTTCTCAGGGGCACTAGGCTGCAGTCTGCCAAGCGTCCAGGACATCATGAAGGAGAGGCATGGATTGAGGATGGAAGCATGAAATCTCCTTTCCTACCAGCCTTCCTGCCATGGTAGGAAGGAGGATCACACAGGGAAAACTGCACCCTGAATGTCCCTTGTGGTCACTCAGTGCAGCAGGGGATAAACTCAGCTGGTGTCCTTCAGGGAATCACGGCATAACAGGGGGAATGCGTGCTGCAGGGTTGGTGTGGATGCACACCAGGATGGAATCCCTCTGAGGTTTGCTTCGGAAAGACTGATATTTACCCCAGATGTTTGCGTAAGCTGTTGCTTTGAGTTCTCCAGGTAATCTCTCCCCACTTTGCCACACTTTTCTCATGTCTTAAAACTACATCACCCTAAAGGCGGTTTTGCACCTGCCTTCAGAATAGGAGCACGTCTGAGCTCAGAATAAGCACCCTCCTGGGAAAAGAGATCCCGTCTTCCCACATAGCCAGACAGCCATCTTCTGCGACAAAGACCACCCTTAATATCAGTAAAGAAAACAATCTTCTGCAATCCTTCACTTTCCTGAGAAGACAGACATGAAGCTGCAGATGTCATTTATCGACCACTAACTGGAGCCAGGGAAGTGTCCTGTAAGCTCTAATCGTGTGCAGAGGAGCAAACACCAGTCCCCATCAGCTCAGATCTAACAAACTGCGCTGGCTGTTCCTAATTTCATCAGCCTTACCACCAGGATTGACTGTTTCTGAACTTGAATTATTTTGCACAGGACACTATAAAAAGACCTTTTCGAGAAGCCAGAACTCTTCCTTGCAAATTTCTGGAATCTGCAGGGAAAGAAAGAAGGTGCCTATTACTCTCTGACATTTCCTAGAAGAGGACACATACAGGAGAAGATTTATCTCTTGAAAATTACAAAAGAAATGTAGCATTTTTCATTAACACCCATCCTTCATTGTCTTAATTACAGTCTAATGAATATTAGCCCTCAGAATATCTCCCCTACAGAGCTTAGCAAATGAGAAACAAGCCATAGCAGGGCAGTTGGAATGAAAGGAAGGGGAAAAGCAAGACAATAAAAAACCATAAGGAGAGGCAGAAAAATACGCTCTGGGATGCAGCAGCCAACATTCATTTAATAATGTCACCATTTAATATGCAAAGCTTTCCTAGGTGGCAGTAAAACATGTGGATTAATAATGGCATGTGGTGGAATTAGAGAAAAAATAAATTAATATTTAAGGTGCTCTTTATGGTCTGGGGGGCAAGGGGGGGGGGGAAGAAATAATTCTCTACCAGTGCAGCATCACCGAAGATTGCTGTTGTAGATAGACATTTTAAAAGCAACAAAACCACCTAAAGACCTCCCCTAAATTAAATCCTGGTTTTACTCAGGTTCGTGGGAGTTTTCTCCTGCACTGCCATAGGACCAGGACTACACTTATTTCTCATGAGTTAGCTTATTTTGAAAATCCCACTCAAATGCATCCAGACGCCTGCAGCAGGTAAACGTGCAAAGCTCACAGGAAACTGAAGTTCAGGCTGGCAAATTCTGAGTTGGTATCAGAAACCTCAGCCTTCAGAGCCAGGACACTGCTCTTCAGTCGCTGACTGTTTCTCCCTTCCCTACGTATGCATCCCAATTTCCCCACTAACAAAACTTAGTCACAAATATCTACAACAGAGACCACAGAAGCAAACTTATAAACTCCCAGAATGGAGGAGTAGTTTAAGTGCTCTAAGAAGCAGCCTTGTTAAACAGACATTTTAAAAATTCAAATCTCTTTAAAAGCTTTACTAGAAATTAAGCTATTAAGAAAGAAAACATTTGAATAAAAGTCTTAAAAAAAATCTTTAAAGTGCAAATGTTTATGCTAGGTGTACTGTGCCATAGCATCGGTCTGAGCTCTGTAGGACTGCAATGATTATAACTGTTTTACACTTATCCAGAGGGAGCCCCAAAGCATTTTACAAAATCTGATATAGAATTTATGTCAGATAGAGAAGGTGATATATGCAAATGTATAAGCATATCTTTAATTATCTGGATATATCCTGAAGAGACTCCATCAGTTATCACACAAAAATACACTAAACAGTCCATATGTAAGAAGTGTCAGGCTCCTCCAAGCCAATTTTGACAGAAACTTTATCCTGTGACTTGTGGTATCAAAGCCATACAAACAACTGAGCCGTTTCTATGCAACCAAAGTGATCTTAGATGCTTTTTGACGCATGAAACAAAGGAGAATGAATCAAGGATCTTCCCCTTCTCCTACAGTTAAAGCTATTTTGAGCAAGTCCAGGTTAAAAATACTACAAAAGAAGGGATGTATAAACCAGTGTTTAATTTTGAATGATGAGATTAACTCTGTTACTTGGCACACCATTGAAGGAAGACTTACTGGATACTAGACGAGACAGGGAAACTGTCTAATCTTGTTTGAAATATCCTGTACACTTCCATAATGCTTAAGTACAGTATCAATAAAGCAACAAACTGGTGCTTCACTGGAGCTCTCTTGATGTCAGGACTTACTTCCCTTTTCTGCTGCGTTTGCTTTTCAGAGGACCACCACCTTACAGGGGGGCAGTAGAAAAAGAGCTACCTGGCTGCAGGGAAACCGGGTCTTTTCAGGGAATTCACTACACACAACCCGACTGTATTCAGACCTGCAGGTGAGCCTCACTTACTTGGTAAGGCATGCCCTGATGTGATTTGTTCACCTGGAAGGGGAAAGCCCCAGATGATTAATGCAGGAAATAACCTTTTCTCCCCTAACCCCCATTTGTCAGACAACTTCTGTGATAACTTTAGTTCAATCCTGTAGCTCTAACAACACTGAATAACAAATGTCTTTAATCAGAGGATATACTGAACCTAATTAAGGCAAGGGAAATTTAGGGAGTTAGCCCAGGTGGAAAGGAGCCTGGATTTAAGGATTAATAGCCAGAGGTTATTATTTTAACACAGGAGTGTCCTGCTCATCTCATTTGAAAGATGCTGCCTGGAGCACTAGGGCTGTCCTGGCACCACACTGGACCAAGACCAACTCAAACTGTACAGTGCCAGCCAGTGTCACACTTTAACCCCATAAAGCAGAACACATCTGCACCCAGTAATTCACAACTGCTCCCTTTCATGTTCTCCCAGACTAAGGAAAGGTTCACAAGGGTTCACTCTTGGGACAATCAAAGTCTGAGTGCGTATCTTAGTATTATGGTCTAGTCTTAATATAATATATCAAGCCATCCCTTAAATCCCAAATTGATACCCAGCCACTAAAACAAATCTTAAGAGCACAAGTCCTATTTTTCATTTCCTATCTAGGCAAAACCACACCAAACATTTGGAGTAAAATTCACCCATATGCACAGAGGTCTGAAGGTAGCAACCAGTTTTATTTTTGTCAGATTTTTCTCACTTCCTCTATCATTAACACTCTACAGTCAAGGCAGACTCAGCCCTTTCATTAATCTTTTGCTAAATTCCTCTGTTATGCTTTAAGGACTTCCTGGTTTGGAATACTGCAGCTCTTCCTTCTGATATTTCTAAATCCATTCTAAATTTGAAGGAATACAGAGTGCTACTGCCTGATAATTCCTGGGCTCTTTATAAACAACAAGACCATTGTATCTTCATCTTTTACATACAAAAAATGAGTACAAATTAATTTTATTTAAGATTTATTTTGTCAGGCAAACAAGGACTCTGATCAAGTTCTGCCCAGCATTTAAGAGACTACATACAACTGAAATGAACTGCATAATGTCATGCAGTACCAATCAGGGGCAGTCAGTGGAGAATGTTACCAAACTGCTGATGTAAGGAATGAACAGAAGAAAGTGCAAATGCCAGCTGCATTACACAGAAGTGTTGTGCTCTGTTGTGGCTGCATTGTGTCTGACCAAAAGTCAAGCAATAGTATAGCTATTAAAAAACCCCTAAACCCTACTTTGCATCAACTTCATTGCAAATATCTTTTGAAGTTTCTAACAAACATCAGTCAGGTCAGCCCACATTCATAATGGTATCACGGGAAATGGAGGCCACAGAGACCAAGGGTTATGTCTGAAAACACAAACTAAGTGGCATGCTGGTAGAGGAATGGATGAACCCAGACTGCCTACCTCAATTTCTAATTGTTAGTTGTTACCATTCATCAGAGCTGACACAGCCTCCAGATCCCTAGCTTTCCACCAGCTCATCAGCCCTAAGCCTTCAGAAGACTCACAGACCCATCAGGTTCTTTCTTCTTCATGAAGACCCTTCCTATTATGTAAGGGAGCTCCAGCAGGATGCTCTTTGCAACATCTATACTTGGCAACAGAACCCACGTAAACAATTTCTTCCCCAGCTTCCCCAGTGAAAGCAGGCAGGCACTTGTGCAAACACAGCCCTGCTACAGTCACTGACGGTGACACAAGATCCTGCCATGGAGGAGAAAAGGAACTGTTCCACACCAGCCCCAAGCTGCAGGTGATGCAGCCAAGTGCTCACAGGTAACTGCTGCAAGGAGAAAAGCATGGCAAGCACAAAGGATCATTCCCCTCTCCTACCCTTTTAGCTTTATCAACAATGTTAGCAGCCAACAGCTACATTTTGGCATCCAGGAAAACGTATGCTTAAAGGCATTACCTTTTTTTGCAGACAGAAGAGGAATTCTAGGATAAAGCCTGGGCTCGGCTGTCACGGGTGACCCTATGTGGCTTTTAATCCAGGTGTCCATACTCCCTCTACTGACTAAAGCTGTAACCACACGTCTGCTCTTGCACTCGTCGTTCTCTATTACGTGCTTAAGGAAAACAAAAAAAAGACATTTCAATGATATTGTTAGTCTTAAGAATCCAAAGAGCAGGACAGTAGGACTAGCAGGTCACTGCTCCTGAATCCTTTTCTTGTAGCCTAGGGAAAAGCACTGGACAAATGACAATTTGTTCAACACACATATCGAAATCATCATAAAGTTTCTCTGGCTTAAAATTGCGATCATCTAAATCCACTCTTTTAAGTATTTTCAGGTGCTTCTAGAAAAGAATTCTGAATATTTACAACACTAGAATCTCCCAGTAGCAGTAAGCTGAAGTTTATCTTCCTAGCTACCCTGTCACCATGGGCTTTGACTTGCCTCACTTCTAGCAGTATGAATTTCCTAACTGCAGACTAAGACAGCATGCTGCTTATAATTTCATGTGACAGCATTAAAAAAAACATTTAAAGCTACTTAATGAAAATTTTAAAAGCAATGAGATGCCATAAATAAAAGCGCTCACGTAACAGGGCAGGCAGATGTCGTCCTGTATTTCCCCAGTGTTCTAGTGAGCTGCCGTTGCTCTGCAGCTACCAGAGATGCTAACAAGAGAGGAAGGATCAGGTAGTGGATGGGGAAATAAAGTGGGAGATGGCAGTGTGCTGGTGTAGAGTGGATGTGTGACCTCAGCCGTTGCATTTAGGAAGAAATTTTTAATGGCACATACAACATTAGCTCAGATCAGCACAGCTGAACAGCCTATGGAATAAACAGGAAGGGCACAGTCTATGGATAAATACGTGAAGAACAGAGGGGTGTTATGATGCCACAAGGAGAAATTAATATCCTGTGTATACCAACAGCATCATCCCTAGTTTTGCTCTTAAGAGCTCAAGCACAGCAGCCCTAGAGGAGTCAGGGCCCCCGTCAGTCTGGGTGCAGACATGCCAAGCCTGTGAAACCCCCTAACGCCTATTAGGGATGCCCTATTTCATACAGCACGTGCCCAGCCTCCCTTCCAGTCACCCCATCTTTACTTTCACTCTTGGTATTTCTACATAAAGGCTTTGCTTTATGCTTTCAGCCTCAGTGAACACAAGAGAAAACGGTTGGTAGCATCAGCATTCATTCCACTGTCTCCAAATTAACTGTGTGAAAGGGACAGCGAGCGAGCAGGGAATAGCCCCAGACTCTGACAACAACAGTGCCTCTCAGGCACTCTCATTTATTTTAATTCCAACTAAGAGTTAGGCAATCTCTGATGTCCACCTATCAACATAGATATTATTACTTCATGTTTTATAAACTTGATAGATATGGGCAATACCACATAGATGAGGGCAGTACTGTGTAGATGAGTTGATGAATTCAAACAATTTCGTGCAGGGGTTTGTTCAGATTAATAAGCCAACAAGCAAAAAAGCAAGTTGTATTGGAATTACTTGCTAAACAATTGAGGTTAAATCCTTTGCTAAGTAGTACATGCAGTTCCAGTAGTTATATACAGCTGTTGCAAAAGCTACTGAAAAACAGCTTGCTGCAATAGGAGGTGACAGCTTTAACTGAGCCTGCAGGGCTGGTGGGGACAGGGAACTTCACACTTCTTTTAACACTAATTTAAAGGCTCAGCCCCTGGCCTTTTAGACCTGCTGGATAATGTATATTAGTGTTAGCCCTAACAATAACAGTAAGCTGAACTCATAGGTTTAACCAAAAGCAGAATGACCTCGAATAGTAAACAGCTCTCCTCTCCCCTCCCTCCCAAAACCACTGTATATAGGAATGTTTTTATTACTTATCTGTACTGAATACGCAGTACGGATACATGCTTTCACTAATGATTGCCTAAAGTTAATTTGTTCTCTTATCTTTTATTCTTACTCCCTTCTGGATTTTACACCTCACATCCCCATCATAATTTCATCACTGTTGCTCTTCGCTCTCTTCAACTACTGCCTCACCTTAGCATCTTCACTAATTTCAACTTCTTGTCTGAAATCAAAACAAGCTATCCTCAGTTTCACCAACCATAGCATGCAAAACAGCAATTCTTTTGCCACAACTTCTTCATTTACCCAGTGCCCTGCTGAAACTTGTTGCATTGGGCTTTAGTTCCTCTATAGGGGATAAACCATGAGCCCTTGACTGGAGCTGATCCGAGAAGAGCCTCTGTGTGCTCTTTAAAGGACTTGTTCCTTACATCAAGCAGCTGCAGCTGGGACTTCCTTGCTCCTGGGATAACCACAAGATCACTGTTTATTTCCCTGATGGTGATCTCCATTACTAGTAGTAGGTGTCATTTGAATACACCCAAAGATGAGCATTCCCCTTGCTAACTAAACCACTAGCAAAAAGCCTTTATCTGTAGTTATAGACTGATTAACAATCCTTAGCAAGCTTTTTCTATATACCTTTTGGGGTGGGAAGGAGACAGGCCAGAAAGACTACTACTAAATTCAGGGTTATTCTCCTTTCAGGATAATAGAGTACATCTACTGCATGCATGTGATTCAGGCACTGTTGACACAAAAGAGCTTTGCTGTTTCAGCACTGAAATTGGAATTAATTTTATTCTCGATGTCTCCTCCGATTTCAACAGACTACGATTAAAAAAAAAATCGTATTTTGGGACAGATGAGTTTTAAAACTTTCAGCTCAAGTCTGCCTATCCACATGGCATACATCTGTATCAACATTGTTGTGCCATCCATAAATACTTGTTCCTTGTTTGGTAGATTACAGAACCACACGGGTAAGTGAGGAGTTACTGCCTGCACAGGGGCTGCAGTGCTTTAGAAGACCATGCTCCAAAGTAACACACATTGCAGCTGGTTAGTGGAAATATGTCACAAAGTCTGTCATCAGCCTTTCTGCAACAATTCTCATGAATAGCCTGTCCTTTGGGTGCTTTGCTTACCAGCAGCAACTCTGTACATACAGTGGGAGAATTAATGTTGGCCAGGAAAATTATATCTTATCTAGAGCCTGCTACTTCCTAAGAGCATAACAACTGTTTAATTTGGCAAGAAACCAAAGCATGTCCAGTGTGCTGTACTGACAGACTTTAATGACCAGCAGTGTTTTATGCAGCTGCGGTATTTCACTGTCTCGTATTGGGCTCTGCTAAGTACTGCAGTAAGTTAAACCCAAGGAAAAGAGCAACATAGTAAGTTTGACGTGTTACAGGAACAATGTATTCATCCAGTATGTGTGCTATGAACAGTCTGAATACTGAAAAAAAGCCATCTGTCTCACAGAGCATGTAATTGTGCTGCTATTTAATTTTCTACTGTACCTCCACTGTAGGCAAAGTTGATCTACAGTCAATTCAGCCAGCCATGTAAGGGCTGCAGACCACTTCCAATTCTACCCTTATTTAACACTTACCCTAAAACCATTAGGAACTACATACAGCTATTAATTTAAAAAAATATGCAAAACAAAATTAAAGCACCCCGCCTACGTAAAAACTCAGATATGAGAGACTACATTTTGTGTAACAGAAACTTCACCCTCGAGTCCTAGTGATAGCACCAGAACCACATCCCTCCGTACTAACATAACTACTTATGGTATTTTGCAATGCACCTTCTACTGTTTTCATTTCATAGGGGGAAACAAAGGTTTTGACTCCTGAAGTGCAAACACATTACTGTTTTTATTAGTTACTTTAACACATAAACAGCACGACAGGAAGAGCCGCCAGACTCCAGAACAGCCGAGCACAAGCCCGCTCAGCCCGTGCTGCGAGCGGCCCCCACGCCTGACCGCCAACTCCTCCTCAGCACCTTCTACTGTTTTCATTTCATAGGGGGAAACAAAGGTTTTGACTCCTGAAGTGCAAACACATTACTGTTTTTATTAGTTACTTTAACACATAAACAGCACGACAGGAAGAGCCGCCAGACTCCAGAACAGCCGAGCACAAGCCCGCTCAGCCCGTGCTGCGAGCGGCCCCCACGCCTGACCGCCAACTCCTCCTCAGTAAAGCCCAGCCCGCCCCCCGCCCGCCTCTCCTCAGAGGCCTCACGTTGCTGCCAGCTGGGGATCGCCAGCACAGACCACCCCACGGGCCTCTGCCACCACGCCCCGTGAGGCGGGCCCGGGTGCGCGGCCCAGCCCTCACGGAGGCGGTGAGGAGACAGGGCCCAGAGCGGGCCTGCTAGCGCCGGGATGGAGATGGAGGTA
>NW_010181941.1:0-2088 GCF_000695765.1 Mesitornis unicolor
GGGTGTGGGGGGACGCGGGTACCTGCACGAAGGCGCTGAAGCGGGCGTCCTTGCGCTGCTTGGCCTTGAGCTGCTCCAGCGCGAACGACTGGCGGGCGGCGGAACGCGGCGGGGAACCACTGCCCCTCCGCGCCCTGGAACTGCGGCAGGGCGGCCACGCGTGGGTGACACGGGGAGACACGGGGTGACACGGGATAGCACGAGATAACATGAGATAACATGGGGTAACATGGGATGACACAGGACAACACGGGATAACACAAGGTAACATAGGATAACATGAGATAACACGAGATAACATGGAGTAACGTGAGGTAATGTGATAACATGAGCTAACATACGATATACAGGATAACGTGGGTAACACGTGACAACATGTGATAACACATGGTAACGTGATAATGTGTGGTAACACATGATCACATGTGATAGCATGCGCTAACACGTGATGACGTGATAGCACGTGATAATATGTGGTAACGTGATAACATGGGATAACATGGGACAACACAATAACACTGGATAACATGTTATAACATGGGATAATGCATTATAACATGGGATAACGCATTATGGCATGTGATAACGTGATCACACAGGATAACACGTTATAGCATGTGACATAACATGCGATAACACGGGATAACATGGGATAACGTGTGACACAACATGCTATAACATGGGATAACATGGCATAACACATGATAACGAGTAACATGTGATTGCACACATGTGAGAACACACAATGCCTGATAACACGTGATAACACAGAACACCACATGATAACATGTGATGACATGTGATAACATGTGACATAACATGCTATAACATGGGATAACATGCAACATGTGATCACACACATGTAATAACACATAGCAACACATGATAACACGTGCTAACACAGAACACCACGTGCTAACATGCGATGACACATGATAACATGTGACATAACATGCTATAACACGTGATAACATGTAACATGTGATCACACACACGTGATAACACACGATAACACATGATAACACGTGTTAACACAGAACACCACGTGATAACATGCGATGACACATGATAACATGTGACAGAACATGCTATAACATGTGATAACAAGCTATAACATGTGATAACATGCAACATGTGATCGCACACACGTGATAACACACAGTAACACATGATAACACGTGCTAGCACAGAACACCACGTGACAACATGCGATGACACGTGATAACATGTGACATAACATGCTATAACACGTGATAACAAACTATAACATGTGATAACATGTAACATGTGATCGCACACACGTGATAGCACACGATAACACATGATAACATGTGCTAACACAGAACACCACGCGATAACATGCGATGACACGTGATAACAAGTGACATAACACGCTATAACACGTGATAACAAGTAACATGTGATCGCACACACGTGATAACATGTGATAACATGTGCTAACACAGAACACTACGTGATAACATACGATGACACATAACATGTGGCATAACATGCTATAACATGGGATAACATGCAACATGTGATCACACACATGTAATAACACATAGCAACACATGATAACACGTGCTAACACAGAACACCACGTGCTAACATGCGATGACACATGATAACATGTGACATAACATGCTATAACACGTGATAACATGTAACATGTGATCGCACACACGTGATAACACACAGTAACACATGATAACACGTGCTAGCACAGAACACCACGCGATAACATGCGATGACACGTGATAACATGTGACATAACATGCTATAACACGTGATAACATGCAACATGTGATTGCACACACGTGATAACACACAGTAACACATGATAACACGTGCTAGCACAGAACACCACGCGATACCATGCGATGACACCACGCCAACACACGATCACCCCACACGCCAACACGCGCCGACACGCGTGTGCGCTCACCCGCGCCAGCAGCACGTGGCCGATCTCGGCGATGACGAAGCCGCTCTCCTCCCGCAGTCTCTTCAGGCTGTCCAGGAACAGGGCTGGGGCAGCGCAGGGTTTTGGGGCGCCCCCCTCAGGACCCGACCCCCCCCGGTCTC
>NW_010181942.1:0-1913 GCF_000695765.1 Mesitornis unicolor
AGGGGAGCGGCTGAGGTAAAGGATTGAGAGATGGCCCGGGGTGCGGGCTGGCTGCGGTTTGGGGCAGTATCTCAGCACATGCCTTTTGCTTTGAGTTTTGCAGGTGGCGCACGCAGCCCCCGAGGGCTGAAGCTGCTCCCCAATGGAGCGGTCTGAGAAGGGGAGGAGGTGGTTGGCCAGTGCGGTGTCCAGGAGTGCAGTTTGATGTGGCAGCTTGGTGATGCATCAACCTGTGATCTTGTGGGAGGTGTGCAGGCCGCCTGTGGCATCGGAGGAGCGTTGGAGATGAGCTGGGGTGGTTCAAGAGGGTGACAGGACTGGCGATTTCTGCAGCGCAGCGGTGACGTCGTGACTTTTGCATTCTCGGGTGCCAGGAGGGAGCGTGGCCACGACACTTGACCTGGGAATGGATGCGCATTGGGTGAGGGGAACGCCGCTGTGCCTGTGAGGGTGGGGATGTTGTGGGAGGTGTTGGCGTTGGCTGCTGTGGTGGTGACCAGCAGCGGCGTTTTGTTTAGTTTGGTTTTTATGGACAGTGATAATGAGGAGCGTAGCATTTTGTATGGCTTGTTCTGGCTCCTCCGGATGGGTTCTGTCCCTCTGTGCTCTGTGCTGGTGTTGACTCACACCTGCGACTGTTCTGAATCGCGTGTCCCCGTATCGCGTTTTGTCCGGTAGCGCCGTGCGTTTGGATCTAAGTGGAACGGATGGGCTACCTCCTCCTTTGGTGCTGCTGCGCTCTGCACCCGCAGCCACCAATGCAGCGGCGTTGAGCAGCTTTGTGTTTTGTTCCTGTAGGTGACAGAGCGGCGTGAGGCGGCCAAAGGAACCTCGCGTTTGGGCGATGCAGCCGCGTTCGGGACCGAAGTCGTCTTTTTGGGGCAAGTTCCTCTTTTTTTTCTGCCAGTGCGTGTTCTACTGGCAACGTTTAGGGTCAGTGCAGCGGTGAAATGTGCAGTTACGTGTTGTATGTCAGGAGTGGTTCCTTTGTCATTAAGCTGCGTTCTTTCTATGTCAAATACTGCATTGTTTGATTCAGAAATACACAGTTCAGAGCGTGCGTCGTGCAACGTCTCCGCAGGAAAACATCCTTCCTTAATGTCATCCTGCTGAGGGAAGGGAGAGCTCAGGGGTCATGTGCAGATCTGGATGCCAAGATGAACTGTTGTATGGCACAAGAGTTTGGTTGCTTTGATGATGAATAAGAGGCGTTTTGTTAAAGAAATTAAATTCTTTATGCTCCAGAAAATGCGGCAGTTAGCCCTGGTGTGGCCTAATGGCTCTTTTGTCCTTCATTTTGCAGAGCGTGCATTTGGGGCCCTTGGCCGCTGAGGAGCCCTTCCCTGCCCACGAGCGGGTGAGCTCCCCTTTCCGCGTGCACGCCTTCCTGTAGCGGACAGGGGCTGTGGAGCGTCCGGCACAGGGATGACGCCGCTTTACTGACAGCGGGCGGCCGCTGCGAGCGAACGGCGTGAGGCGGCCATGGGACCCCGCTGGGCCGCGCTGCAAACAGAGGTGAGGATCCTTCTGTTCCGGAGCGAGTGCGTTCCCGGTTCTGTTGTGTGTTTGCAGTTCTGGTACAGGAGGAGACATCTTTCTTTTGCGGTTCAGTTTACATCGTCTCTTGATGTGGACTGGGCAGGATCCTTCCCAGGAAAGCACCTGCTTTTGGTCTGTAGGGAGTGAAAGAACAGGAAGGCAGCATTTTCTGTGGTCAGCGCTTGTGGAAAACGAGCTGTGCAGGCTCTCACAGGGCTGGGCATCGCCCCTGGCAAACACCAGGCTTGCTCCGTGCGGCCCCAGTTTCACGCCTGTATCTACCGCTCCGGGTTTCTTTGTTGTGGCGAATGGGGAAGTGCCAGGGCTGAGAGCCAGAGCTGAAGAGCAGGGAAAATACTGATCGGCCCCGGCGA
>NW_010181943.1:0-3682 GCF_000695765.1 Mesitornis unicolor
AGACTGCAGAGCCAGCAGGGAACAGCACAATATTTTTCAAGCCTTTTTCTCCAACACTCTATTGAAATTAAACAAAAAACTCTTCGAATACACTCTTCTTGAGCTTACTTTAATATCAGATCCACAAAGGCAAGGATTTCTTTAAAACTCCATTTTTTAAGCTATTTCAAACCAAACCAGTAGGATTTTCAGACTGTGTTTCCCCATTGACAGCATAGCTGAACAAATCAAGCTGACTTAAATTTTTACAAGACAAAAACAGATTCAAAGGAGGACTAAGCAGTCAGAAGCCAGAAGTTAAAGACAGAAAGCAAAGTAAGACAGCAAACAAGTCCACTTAACGGGCAACGGCTTCTCTTTCCTTCTGCCGCTACCCCTCCCAGCTCACTGTCCAACCCCATCAACGGTAACAAAACCTCACACCCCTAAATGACGATCTTCTAGCAAGATCACTCAGTTGCTCACTGTCCAACCCCATCAACGGTAACAAAACCTCACACCCCTAAATGACGATCTTCTAGCAAGATCACTCAGTTCAGCAATCCTTGAGACCTATCTAGAGATGATTCCACTCCTATTCCTTGCTTCACTTCATTCAACACACTTTCTCTTACTTGCTCTGCTCCAAAGAGAGCAATTGTTTCCATTTCAGTAGAAACAGCCCCTTCCTGTCACCTGTAAAGAATAAACTTTGCATTACCTGCTCCCGGCTCAGTAGAGCTGCCAGAGGAAGCAGCTCTTTGCTGCCTACCCCAACACCTTCATCCACTTGCTCCCAGCAGACTGGGCTGCTTGAGTCAGAATATGTGCTGGATGTACTCAGGTATTTTAGATCCTATACCACCAGTTCACACTTATGCCAGGAAAAAAAGAAGCCCAAGTAAAGTTGGCCTAGTAGCCAGTGTATCTTACGAAAAAAAGGGAGGACTGGGGCAGAGAAAAAAGCATGCAGATAAATCGCTTGCATGATAGCACTGCAAACGCGGTTTGGTTCTAAGTCAACACACACACCTGAAGAAAATGATGTCTTGAATACAAATGTCATTTTTGTAATACAGCATGCCAGGGCTGAATTTTTTAGGTGTACTGAGAGAAACAGAAGCTTAGTCAAGAGCTAACATTCAAAACAAACTGGCTAAACTCAAAGTCTTTGCAGTTTTAGTGAAAACAAATAAAACTTCTTAGGAAACAACCCGGTCCTCACTTTTATGCTACAGCAGCATTTACTACATATATTGCTTTTTAACCTGAAGTAATGGATCTTGAGAGCAAAGAAAGGCACGAATACCGCAGAGCCCTTAACCAGATACACTATTTATACGTCCTTCTCATGCCGTAACACAGCACGAGTCAGGATAATTGATAAAACACCACTACTGCCATTATCTTTAAGCTCAAGACTTTAAAGCTAAGCTAAGACTTCTCTGTCCCTCCTCTGGAGCTCTGTTCTTCCATTACCCTTTGGGTAGAGAGGAAGTGAGTTGTGGCTCTCCCTAAAACTACGGGAAAAAGATGTCTGGATTGCAGTGAGGGTAGTAGGAAAGCTTTGAGTTGCCTGAGGCTAGTAAGGCTGGTTGATAGGGATAGTAGCTGTAAGTCACTGGTTCCTCAGGATCCAGTATTTATATGGCTTGTCACTATGAGTCATGGCTCCTTCATGTGTCCCAGGAGGGGCCCTAAAAATCATGAAATGTTGTTTTACAGGTATCTGTCAGGGGATAGCTGTCTTCTGAAAGAAGAGGTTGTGCTACTTGCAGTTAGAAGGCTGTGCTCTGTTAATATATCAACATGGAGAGAGTTCAATATTGTTTCTGAAACTTCAAGGTGACAATTAACTATCAGCTAAAAACCTGTTAGAAAGGCCTTGGTGGATGAAATGTTCTTCATGTGTACACTCTGATAGACGTAGGCTGCTGCTCTGTATGTGGTATGTCAAGACTGCTCTGAGCTGCTGTTCCTGACCAGCAGGGTGATACATGCAGGTTCTGTGTTGGCAGCTCTAATGCTGAGCTAACACAAGGGGAAATGGCTGTCTTTTCTGTAGGTTTCATGCATGCTTTTAGAGAGCAAATAATCTTTTCTTCAAAGAAAAAATAATAATTCTCATTAGATGTGATACTTTGCCTTGATTTCTCTAGTGATATACTTTATAGGAGCTGTTTGCTTTTTACACTAAACCTGATAAAGGCGTATTTTGTTTTAGTTTAGCTAAAAATTTCAAATTAGGCCTTAAGGAACCACTCAAGACTACTCTTTTCAGACTGCTTGACCTCTGGGACTTGTCTCAGCAGCTGGGGGCTAGGAACACACACGGGGCTAGGAAGGGCTGCTTTGAAAACTACCAAACAACCTAGCTGGCCAGAATCGGAGCACACTTTGACTTCAGTACACAGACCTGGGGTTTGTTTGAAGCTAGAGAAGAGTGCCTTATGACTGGGGAGAAGTGTGGGGAGGGGGTGGCTAGCACAGGAGGGATTGACCAAAACATAAAGCCTTGTCTGTCCTTTAGAAGATGCAATTGTAGCTCTTTTGTTGGCATGGAAGTCAGTTTCCACAGCTTAAATGAAGGTTTTTAAAGCCAGGCATCCAGGCCCAAGACACTGTGTCATGTATACAAAACTTCAACCTCCTGGTTTCTTTGGGTACTCCTGATGCCAAGTTTGAGCTGCCTTACAGAATCTACTGTGATAACTTATAACATTTTCAAGAAATTAGGTGTGATGTTCTTATTTCAGTATTAAATGTTACTTAGCTGCTTTTTATGATGGCTTTTCTTTTAAGTTCAAGCTGGAGTCTTTCCCTTCCTATCTTCAATGTCTAGCCACTGTGCTTCAGATGGGGAAGGTGAACAACTTGCATTTTGTATCACAAAATACGTTTTTTGGCAGAGAGAATAAAGGAAAAATGACGGCATGGGCTAATAGATGAAAACAGCGTAGAGAGGAGGTGGCTGTGCTGTGCTGTGCTGTGGGCTTCTTAAAACTGCCTCAGAACTTTTCCAAGTTCTTCTAACGCTGCCCAGTCCTCATTTTCACATTCTGATATACACACATTGGTAAAAAAATATACACGGTGGGAGTGTATATTCCTTTAAATATGAAACACATATTGGGATGGAGAGACTGGAGGATAGTGCTTAGTTGCTCGTGCATGTTGTTATAAGATCTTTGTATGCCTGTAGTCCTGGAAAGGATGAGGAAATTGCAGCTTCTGCAGCTGATATTCCCTTCATCACTCTGCTCTCCTCCTTCCTTGCCTTCCCCTCTCGGGGAATACTTGGTATTTGGAATTTACTTGGCCTTCCAGACTCTCAGTTCAGCATAAAAACTTTCCATTAAGTTCTGGTCCTTTCTCGGTTTGGATATTGCTGCCTGCTTGTGCGTGTCTATCTGAAGACAAGACAGGCAAAGCCTGAGCCTGTGTACTTGGTAATCAAAATCATTTGCATTCACTTTCAGCAGGCAGATATTGCTGTTTTCCAAGCTGTGCGAACTCCAAACGGACGTAGCAAACTCCAGAAAACAAATGGATGCTGCTTGTGCAGAGGGGGAGATACGGATGCCTTCACAGAGGTACTGCATCACCAGAAGGTGTGCAGTGAGCTTGCCCCAGGCTTGTGCCAACGGGCAGACAGGGTCTGCACTGCCTGAAAGGACACCACCAGTGAGGCTGTTCTCAGTGC
>NW_010181944.1:0-559 GCF_000695765.1 Mesitornis unicolor
GCACTGGGAGGGACTGGGGGGGCACTGGGGGGACCCTCAGGTCCCCAGGGCCTGCACCAGTTGGCCCTCGGGTCCCCAGGAATAGCACTGGGATGACACTGGGGGGCACTGGGTGATATTGGGGTGACACTGGGGTCCTTAGGAGTGGCACTGGGTGACACTGGGGTCCCCAGGGGTTGGCACCAGGTGCCCCTCAGGTCCCCAGGGTGGCACTGGGTGACTCTGGGTGATACTGGGATGGCTTTTGGCCCTCCAGGGGTGGCACTGGGTGATACTGGGTTGCACTGGGATGGCCCTTGGGTCCCCAGGGGTGGCACTGGGTGACACTGGGGTGGCTTTTGGGTCCTCAAAGGTGGCACTGGGTGATACTGGCGGGCACTGGGTTACACTGGGTTACACTGGGATGGCCCTTGGGTCCCCAGGAATGGCACTGGGATGACACTGGGGGTACTGGGTGGCACTGTTTGATACTGGGGTGGCCCTCAGGTCCCTAGGGGTGGCACTGGGTGATACTGGGGTGCACTGGGATGGCCCTTGGGTCCCCAGGGGTGGCACTGGG